>NW_025196023.1:0-4623 GCF_004010195.1 Chiloscyllium plagiosum
AGGGGCACAGAGCTGATTCCATCTCCACCTGAACTGTCAGGATAATGGAAGACTCTCTGACATACAATGATGGTTTGTGTGGGTGATGTTGGTCTGGGGGAGCAGGGTACCAGGCTCATGCAGCTGCTGCCTCTCTTCAGTCTGACCAGGGGAGCACTCCTCGATATAAGGTCCCATGTCAAAGTGGCCAGATGTGTCATTCCATGGCCCTCCTTGTCAGACACAACATTGTCTCACTCGATAGAGGAACATGTTCAGCTGCCATTTCTCTGAGATGGGACTGTAGACTGTTCCCATTGCTAAGAACCTCTTCTGTTCCTATGTTCCTGACGCAGGGTCATTGCCAGTGTGACCGATGGAGCCAGCTACAGCCGGTATCATTCCTGCAGTTGCTAACATGTAACAACGGGGCAGGGAGTTACAGGAGGGACAGATGCACCAGGAAACCCTGAGCCAGAAGCAACCTGCAGCAGAAGCTGAACAGCCTCCACCAGATGAAGAGGTCACTGCTGAAGGGCTCTTCGGGGTATATCACAGACTGAGGAGGGTCCGAGTCTTTGTCCTCGATGCCATCTCCTCCGGATGAGTGAGATACAGTATCAGAGCTGGATGGGGATGTCCCAGGATTATACCCAGCAGCTGGAGTGAGACCTGGGACCTCCCAGGGGCCATCATGGTAACAGCTGTGTTGGACAGTCATGTGACTGGCCATATCTGGGGATCCACAGGGTCTTGTGTAGGGTTTCCCACAAGACTGCAAGCAGTGCCATCTCTGACAGATTACACCACTTCACCTCCTTTCCCTGTGACAAGGTCAGTGCTGCAGCCTGAGCAGGAGGGTTGAAGAACACCGTTGGCATTGCCCAGGTGTGGGCACCATTGACTGCACACACCTCAAACTGAGAGAGCTGTATCACAACACTGCAGAGTTCATCAATAGGAGAGGTTCCTTTCCATCAATGAATTTAACATATTAAAATATTCATAAATAATCAATGATATACTTCATTGAGCGCCAAAGTGACCAATAATGAATGTGGCCTCCAGTGGGCACTCGGGAACCTGTAAGCTGTGAATACGGGCCATTGAGGTGTGTGGCCTGATGCTGAAACAGTGATTGGGAGGGGGATACGCAGTTGGTGCCAGGCAGCTTTAACCATGTCACCTCTGTGCTGTGGGAAGTTCTGGGTTATAGCTGCTGTGCCATGACATAGACAGTGAAGAGGAACTCTCAACTGTCACACCCATCATGCATTCTGACAAGGAGGGCCAGGGAATGACACATCTGGGGGACTTTGTGGATCACACAGCATCCTTTTGGGGTCCCAAGATAACAGTACCAACAACAATGTGCCTGTATTCCGGGAAATACCAGCAATGACCAGTTCATTTGCCTGCAGCGAGTGGTACAGTCCAGTTTACACTGGACAAGTGCAGTGCCACACGGGCAGCGCAGAGAGTTAATGAAGGGATGGTCGTGTGAGAAAACCTGCTGGAACTCACAGACAGAGAATACCTACAAGAAATCCACTGACAATAATACTTTGCCAAAATATGGCAAGATTCAGCCTTCAGTGTAACTTTGGTCTCAAGTTTAAAGAAAATTTAAATGTGTTAGACAGTACAGAGGGGGTTTTTCAGATTGATACCTGGAAATGAATGAGTTTTGAAAATAGGTCAGACAGACTGGGCTTGTTTCCACTGGCGACGAGAAGAGGGAGGAGTGAATTAGTTGAAGCCTATCAAACTCTGAATGATTATAACAAGGTGAATGTAACAAGGACATTTCCCCTTCTAGGTCAATCCAGAATGAGATGGCACTGCATTAACATTAGGGCTCAGCCTCTGAGGACAGAGGTGAAGGTAATGTTTGTGTCTCAGAGGGTTGTATGACTTTAGAACTCTCTGCCTCAGAATGCTGTGGAGGTGGGGTTATTAAATATCTCAAAGATGAGGTGATAGATTCTTGTCAGGCAGGGATTCAAGGTTGGTTGGGGAAGATGGGAATGCGACATTAAAACACAAACAGATCAGCCATGATCGTATTAGATGATGGAGTAGACTCAAGAGAACAAATGGTTTACTTCCACTCCTATTTTGTACATACGTTTGTATCTATCTAATCAAAATTAATGAAGTGGGATCCACAAAGTGGCCAGATGTGTCATATCAGTGGCTCTCCTTGTCAAAATGCACAACAGGCCTGACAGTTGAGAGTTCCTCTTCACTGTCTATGTTGTGGCACAGCAGCTATAACCAATAGAAACGCAGATAGTAAGAGTTTCTACAGATATTAAAAATAGAGAAACAAAATGAATGCCTGTCTTCAGGAACTTACATTTGGGGAATGAATAAAGGAAAATGAAGAATTGGAAGTGTTTTATATCTTTCTTCTGGTAGGGAAGATATAGGGACCATCGTCGAAATGGACTTTTTTCTTCATTCAGAGGATAAGGCTGTGCCGGCTGGGCCAACATACAGTGCCGAGACAGCTGTAAATCAGGAAATGGATTGAAGATAGAATTTCAGGAAAATTGCAATTGCAGCTGGGAAACACGTACTCGGCAAAGTATTGGAGCTGCAGACAGCGGTGTGCCGAGGCCTTGTAAGACATTTCCCTTAAGTCTGAAAAGAAGGACTGAGTGACATGGTTAATGGATTGGTTTAAATTTCTGAAAATTCCCTACTTTCAGAGAAGTTTCCATTACTTTGGAAAATAGTAAATGGAGGGAGACAGGTAACAGGAAACTACATGTCAGCTGGTTTGATAGCTATGAAAGGGTTAATGCTGAAAGCTCTAATTAAAGGTGTTATGAGGGGGACTTAGGAAAATTCATGGAAAGGCAACAGTGTTTTCTTAAAGATAAATCCTAATTATCCAATTTGTTGGAGATCGTTGAAGAGGCGACATGTGCTATAATTAAAGAGGAGCGATGGATCAAGCATATTTAGCTTTAGAAAGTATTTGGTAAGGGGCCATGTCAAAGGTTATTGCAGGTTATTACCTGGTGTAGAGGGTTTATATACACATTGATCAAAGATTAACTCATGATCAGAAAGCAGGGTGTAAGCATAAATAGGCCTTTTTCTGCTGGCAAGGTATAAGAAGTGGTGGGCAACAGGGATCAGGGTTTGGATGTCAACTGTTTACAATTAATATAATTAATTAGATGAAAGGACAAGAGATGTGGTTACTAAATTTACTAATAACACAAAATTAGATCAGAAAGTAAGTTGTGAATAGGATACAGGAGGCTGCAAACTAACACAGGCAGGTTAAAGTGAGTGGCTAAAGATCTAATGAATGGAATGTCCATTGTTAAAATGTTTTCATGGATTAGATTAGATTACATTACATTACATTACAGTGTGGAAACAGGCCCTTCGACCCAACAGGCCCTTCGACCCAACAAGTCCACACCGGCCCGCCGAAGCGTAACCCACCCATACCCCTACCCCTACATTTACCCCTTACCTAACACTATGGACAATTTAGCATGGCCAATTCACCTGACCTGCACATCTTTGGACTGTGGGAGGAAATTGGAGCACCCGGAGGAAACCCACGCAGACACGGGGAGAATGTGCAAACTCCACACAGTCAGTCGCCTGAGGCGGGAATTGAACCCGGGTCTCTGGCGCTGTGAGGCAGCAGTGGTAACCACTGTGCCGCCCGCAAATGTGGGCGTGGATGTGGATGTGGCTGTAACGAGTGAGTCCTGTATTTTCGTTCTCTCCCCAATTGCCCAGACAGCGGTTAAGAATCAACCACATTGCTATGATCTGGTGTTACATGTAAGCTAAATCAGGTAAAGACAGCAGATCTCTGAATTAATCAGATGGGCTTTAACAGCAATCCACAATGCTTTCATGGTCACCAGAAGACGGGCTTTATTTAAGACTAGATGTTGTTTTAAAAAAAATATGAAAATAGCTGTCATGGCAGGATTCAAAGCTATGTCCCAGAACATTGACTGAGGGTTCTTGATTACAAGTCCAGTGATTTTTCCATGATACCACTGTTCCCCTATTGGAAGAAAAAAAAAAGCATATGATCTAAATGGTAAGAGAATGCAGAGCTCTGGGATGCAGAGGGATTTGTGTAGCCTTGTGCATGGGTCTGTTGATTACTGTGACTGAAGTTGGGGAGTGCCACCAGCCATTCTTTATCACTCTGTTCCATAGGTCACAAAATCAATGTAATTGTGAAACCAATTCCCAATATGTCACTCATATCAGATTAGATTCCCTACTGTGTAGAAACAGGCCATTCAGCCCAACTAGTCCACACTGACCCTCTGAAGAGCAACCCACCCAGACCCCATTCTCCGAACTAATGTCAATAACACTATGGGCAATTTAACATGGCCAATTCACCTCACCTGCACATATTTGGACGGTGGGAGCAAACCGGAGCACCCAGAGGAACACACACACACAGGCTGGAATTGAACCTGGGACCCTGGTGCTGTGAAGCAGCAGTGCTAACCACTGAGCCACCATGCTCTGTTCATACTAGATTTAACATAAAATGATCAATCAACCAGATTCTTCTTACAAATAGAAAATTATTGATTTATTATAACATGCAATGTATTCCACAGAGATACCTTTAACAAAATC
>NW_025196024.1:0-4623 GCF_004010195.1 Chiloscyllium plagiosum
TCATGGAAACATTACATGAGACAGTTGGCAGAGTTCTTTGAACGACCACGAGAAGCAAAACTGGCAATGAGCATAAACAAAACACAATTCGTGAAAGCAGATGTGACCTTCTTGAGACATAACATCGATTATGGAAGTTTTACCCGAACGAAACGAAGGCCATCGATGTGTTTGCCTGACAAACTTCGAATAAAGAAGTGCTTCAATTATTGGGCAAAGCGAATTTGACTGGAAGTTTGGTTAAAGTGATTTTACATTTAGTTGCACCACTAACAGATTTACTGAAGACGAACACACATTTTCAATGGTCGGAACAATGCCAGGAGGCTTTTGTGAATTCAAAGGCAGCAATTGTAGCTGCACCAGAAGTTTTGGAAATCCTTCGAGTTTGCATTCGATGCTAGTGATATAGCAGATGGATTTGTCTTGGCAGGGGAAAATGATGAAGCAAGTGGGCGTCCATTGTCTACTTTTCAATGAAACTCAACACCTAGCAAAGAAAATACACTACCATAAGTAAGGAATTTTTGAGATGGGTACTGGCCTGACAACATTTTAATATTTATTCGATGAACAACGTGTCAGAGATAGTTATGTACAAAGACCGCAATTCTCTTCCAATCTTCGAAGGATTAAAAGGCAAGAGTATGAGACCACTTCTTTGTAGCATTACATTACATAGGAGTAATTTTTAAAGTGTACATGTGTGTTGCTAAATGTGATAGCAGATGCATTATCACTGATTTAAACTAGAAAGTATAGATAAGGTTGAAGTAATTCGAATAATGTATGTGTGTGTGTGTGTGTGTGTACAGAAATTGATATGACTTTAGAATAATGACCTATGTATTCCATTATAAAAGAATAGAGAATTTCGAAAAAAATATGCTATTGTTTCAGTCAGATGGTTCAATTATTTTCTTAAAAGGAGAGGTGTTATGAATTCGAATGCGTGTTCAGTACCTTTAAGCGAGAATGGTTGCTGCTCCGCACTGAGAGTTTGAACGAACAGTCTCAGTGAATGCTGGAAAAACGGAAAAATGTAACGTTCGACTGTGAAATAGAGTTGCGTGCTGTTTTGACAACAATTGGTAATGAAGCAATCAATTTAAAATTTGCCCCATGATACTAAAACTTTAATTAGCTTGAAGCTATTGTTTGGTCAACATTGAACCACAGAATCGATCCGATGGAGTGGGCATAAAGAAAGTAGGTATTTTAAAATTGGGCAGAGTAACTGCCATCGAGACAAACCCAAGGAATTGAAGCACTCTGCATCAAATCTACCTCTTCTTATGAAACATATTCGGTGAAAAAGAAAGACGAAGACCCAGTGACATCTTCATTGAACATGGAAGATAGAAAACTACAACGCAGAACCGGCTCTTCAGTCCTTGTTGCTATGCCGACTTTTAACACATCTAAGCCCATCCCCCCACCCGATCCCATTATCATCTATGTGCATGTGCAAGGGTTGTTTAAATGCACATAAAGTGGCTGAGTTAACTATATTGGCAGGAACGGCATTGATCGCCTCAAGTAAGGAATCTGCCTCCTACTTTTATCACCCCTCATTTAGCAGTTATGTCCCCCCTAAAAGAAGACGTTATCACCGTCAGAAGAAGGCTATCACTGTCCAAGATATTTAATCCTCTCATATGTCCCTAATTAATCATTCTCTACAATGAGAGGGGATTTCAGGCTGTCAACCGTCTCTCATGAGATCTTTGCTTATCGATTCATGATCATTATTAGACACTTAACTTCAGATTTCAATTCGGATGCCAACAATTGTTGTGGCGAGTTTTGAAGCTGGGGCCGGAAAGATGTACGTGGATTTGAGGATTAACCTTCCACAAACAATACCACTAGGCCATCACCTCTTATACGCAGTATTCAGACTCTTATTCAGCCAAAAGCAGGAAGACATCCCAGAATGCAACTGCTTTCCGGTGTTGAAATTAAATTCATTCAATTTTAAAAAGTTTTTCTGGAACAGTACATTGTTTTCGAATTGGAAGCTGATAAAAAGCAGTTAAGGAAAAGGGTGGTTGAAAGCTGTGAATAGCTGTTGCTTAATGTTCACATTTAGAATTAAATAATTAATTGATATTATATTCTTTAAATAGTGGAATGTGGGATTTCCCTGTTACTCACATTATAAATGATTACGAAGTGAGGTGAGCTTTTCTGGGTTTGTTGTAACGAGTAGAAGGGTTCACCACGGTGTTTAAACCCATTGGAGCAGCAATTAGGCTGCTCAGCCAAGAAAAGTGTGTTCCATCATTCAGTCATCACTGATTTGTTGCTCAGTTCCATTCACCTGCTTTTTATCTACAACACTTGATCCCCTTGATACTCAAGGTGACACACTGTAAAAGCGAAGTGTTTGCGAGTTAGAGCGAATTTATGAATTGATTGTCAACTAGAAATTGCTGGAGTCTGCAAGACACTTCCTTAGAGGCTACATGTCTCATGTCGCCTCACAACCATTAAAAAACACTTGAATGAGGACTTAAAGTGCCACAGTATTTACGGTGAAGGGCCTCATGCAGGAAAGTGGGACTAATGTCGATTGTTCATGTGACATTACAGTGTCTATGCTTCTGTGACTTGATGACTGTGTAAGTCCAATCGTTGAGCAGCTTCAAGACAGGAATTGTTGGGTTTCTAAAGAGTATGTGAAGAAGAGTGAACTAGAAAAGTTTCTCAAAATACAGTATACCAAGCTGAAATGTTAGAGGAAAGAATTGCAGCTTCCATACAGGCTGAAACCAGAGACTAGAAATAGGATAATGACAGGATAATTAAGCAAATACTTTTATTCTGTTTTCAGCAAAGAAAATACCTTAAAAAAATGCTCCACCAATAATAGAAAAACCGGGTGTACTGAGAAAATCGAAATAGAACCAACTAAGTAAACAAGCAGTTTTGGCGTATTATTTTGACTAATTCTGTAAACTTCCCATGGCCTGATAATCTATATTTATGATTACAAATGGAGGTGGCCATGGTAATTGCCTGTTGTCTTCCAAATTTGAGGGGATTATGGAACAGAATTGACAGATTTCAGAATGACAAATGTAATCGCACCACTTGTAAAGGGGGCACGGAGACAGCTTAGAATTACAATCTGAAAGCAGCAAAGAATCAGTCAGAACAATACAAGATCTTTTATTAAGGACACCATACCAGGGACCTTTGAAAATTAAATTCATTTCAAAGTAATGTATGGAAAATGTCAATGCCGATTTATTAAAGGCGAATCTTATTTCAGCAATGGTAAATAATTTACAGAGAAAAAAAAATGGATACAGTATATCTGTATTTACAGCAAGTTTTTGATCAAGTCCCATGTGTAGTGTTTAATACATGTGTTTGATATACTCGCATGGATTGCGATGTGGAAATCTGACTGGAAACAGTGAGGCGAACAAACAGTTTTTCTGGAGTGAAAAGCAATAATTATATGAGATATGGCATGAATTAATGCTTGGGCCCCAGCTCCTCACAATACACATCAAACATTTGATTGAGGGCATCAAATGCAACCTTTCCAAATCTTCTGATATCACAATACTAGAATTGAGAGTAGGTGACGAGGATGTAAAAAAAGGCTTTAATATCTTTGATTTGGAGTGAATAGACAAACATGTGGCAGATGAAATGCAATGAGGATAAAGTTGTCATCAGGCACTTTTGGCTGAAAAAATAGAACGGCAGCCTATCATTTCAAAAGGGAGTGATGTAAAACTGTTGATCTATGCTGATCTTAATCTTTATTATTTTGTTGACTCATTCAGTGACCGCTGAGGTCCATAAAGGTCAGGGTTTTCTGAAGGCGGAAGCCAATACTATGAATGAACATTGCCTCGCTGGCTGGTTTGCACGTATCCAGCCAAGTGGGTAGCTGCAACATTGAAAAGCATCTGGATCCTTCTGGTACTTCAGTTATTGAAAGCACTATTGGGAGGAGCAGAAAACAGGTAAGATGATCAATTGTGAGTTGACCTTAATTTCAAGGAGAATTGAATACAGCAGTAAAACCGCCTGACTGCAGCTTGACTGAACCTTGGTGAGGCATCATCTTCAACAAACTGTGCAATTGTGCTCTCCTTACCTATTAAAGGACAAACCTGTTATTGAGGCGGTGCAGTTCAGGTTGACCAGACTGATCTCTGGGTTGACAGGATAGTTGTTGAAGGAGAGTTTGCATCCATTAGACTTGTGTTACACAAGGATCAGAAAATTGAGTGGGAACTACATGAAACTCTGCCAGGGTGAAACAGATTAGAAACAGGGATTATAATGTCCCTTTTTTGGGATGTCCACAAAGAGTGGCCACAGTATTAGGTGTAGACAGACACTCTGGATTGAGTTGAGAATAAATATCGGTTTTCAAAATACATATCTGGAACAGCACCATCTCCACATGTGGACATTTTGGAAAGGGCTGAGCAGGTTATTTCTGCGCTGATTTACAGCTCTGTCAAATTCTTCAATCAACTTGACTACCGCGATTGGACTGTATTTATTCCTGTCTTAGGGGACTAGACATAGTTGAGCAATTCTCCACATTGCCAGGTGGATATCAGCGTGGGGCTATAACAAAACAGTTTCCTC
>NW_025196025.1:0-2613 GCF_004010195.1 Chiloscyllium plagiosum
ACCTCCATGATTGTGTTAATTATAATGAGACATAAAGTTTACTACAACAATGAATGTTTATTGTGAAAACATTCTCATTCACGTTAATGCATGCTCTCTGGATAGATGCTATGGTAAATGTTAAATTCCAGTGAATCTACATTTGAAGTGACAGGATGAACAGGTTAGGATCGGCACTGTTCTATTGTTCGTGTCTGCATTCGTTTCGTTTGTCCTGGGGTGACACGGCATCTCGGTGGTTAGTACTGTTGCCTCACAGCACCACGAATCCTATTCAATTTCAACCTCGGGCGACTGTTTGCATGGTTTCCCCGTGTCTGCATGAGTGTTTCGGTTTCCTCCAACAATCCAAAAATGTGCAGGTTAGGTCATACTAAATTGCACATAGTGCTCAGGGTTGCGTAGCGTAGGTGGATTGGTAAGGGACAAATCTGACTCGCATCAATAAATGTACATTTATATCAAATCCAAAATAAATTGGTTCCTCAGCACAGTTGATGACAGAATGTCGAGAATGCGTATTTTCTCTCTAACCAATGCTGTACTCGTTCAGTAGAGTTTGACTGTTCAGTGGGGTGGAAATATCGCTGATTCAAACCCCAGCAGCAGATGGTCATAGCTTTGCAGTGGGTCCTTAATTTACATCTCAGCTCATGCAGTAGCATTCCTGAAAATACTTTGCCAACAGTAATCGAACAAGCTTCATCAGCATCTTACATAATGGGTGTGAGTTCTCATAGATCGTAGAGTCATAGACAAACTGCAGGAGTTTGGAAATCGGTTCTGAGAAATAATATATCAGCCTTGGGAGATTTTGATTGAGCGGGGCAAAGGAAATTGTGCTATATATTTCATTCGTGGGTACTTTGGGTGCAGTTTCTGGTTCGAGAAAATATGGAAACAGTTTGTGAAATAACCGTCACTGAATTTGAAATGTTAACTTTGCTTTCTCTCCACAGGTGCTGCCAGACCTGCTGAGTTTTTCCTGCAATTTGTGCTTTTATTTCAGATTTCCAGCATCCGAAGTTTGCGTTTCCATTTTCAATTGGAAAAAGCAGAGATTGTTAATAATTTTCATCAGAAAAATGCATTTTAATTATTGCTCAAATATTTTTGTTTTCGATAAGCTTGGAATGTGAGTGAACTGATATTCAGCCGTAGTTTCAGAACTAACTGTATCAAGAAGTAACAATAATTCTCCAGAGTGCAGCCACTGGTCTAAATCAGTGGCCGTTATTTTGACCAATTAAATGTAGAATGTCGATGCTCCCATTCCAAATAATAAGCAGGATTAAAAAAAAAACAACCATTACGTCGTTCATATATTTTATTAAAACATTGTTTAGCGTCAGTGAAAGCCGAAACTGTGACCCAACGATTGGAAGGGAGGCGCAGCAGTGAGGCACAAAGCGCCTTGAGCTGTTCCGCAATTTAATTAGATCATGCTTGATTTGACCTAACTCCATGTGCTTGACTTCGGTCTTGTGCCCTTTAACACTTGATTAATGGAAAAATAGGATCGATCCCAGATGTCATAATTGATCTGCAAATAACAGAGGGAGGCACATTGGCTGGTTCTGAAAGATAATCCTGTGAAATATTTAAAGTGACCCAAAGAGGCTGCAATTAATTGATAAACAGAATGAATTTTAAATATCTGACAAGTTCAAATTGTAGCACCACGATCAAATTTATCAGATTCCTTTAATTTGACATTATATTTTGTGATTCCAAATCAGTGGGGTTAAACAGTGAGGAAACGTTCATTCCCATTAATTGTTTGTAATGTGCCTAAATGATTTGGTTGAGAATATAGGAGACCTAGTCAGTAAGTTTTCAGATGACACCAAACTTAATGACATAGTGGACAGTGAAGAAAGTTACTATCTATTGGGCCAATGGCTTAAGAAATGATAGATGGAGTTTACTTTGTTTAAATGTGAGGTATTACTTTTTGGCAAAACAAACAAGGGCAGGAATTATTCACTTCATAGCAGGGCCCTGGATGGTGGTGACGAACAGAGGGACTGAGGGATGCAGGTATAATCCCTTCAAATTCAAATCACAGATGGAGAGATTGGTGAAGAATGCGTTTATCACTCATTGTTCAAACTTTTGAGTCTCAGAATTGGGCTGTCATGTTGAGGTTGAGCAGTCGCAGATGGGGCGTCTTCTGGAGTAATGTGTGTAATTCTCGTAGCCCTGTTGCGGCTGGGATAGTATTAAACGGTGAAGGTACAGGAAATGGTGCCAGGATGTTGCCTGCCTTGAAGGGCTTGAGTTATAAATATTGGCTGGATAGGTTAGGACTTCTACACTGCAGCGTGGAAGATCGAGGGGCGACCTACAGTGGTTAATAAAATCATGCGGGACATATTGTTACAACGCCGACGCTAACCCCTTCTGTTAATTAAAACCAAACACACAGAAAAACTCTCCACACCTTGTATTTTTTTTAAAGTGTGAGTGAATGAAAGAGAACTTCTAATTTCCATTATTTGGAGGAAAATAGCCTATTATTTTCGAACAGAGCACTAAACAAAACTATTAACAAATCCAAACCCCCTTTTTCTTAACTAATTATTAACTGACCCCACGTCTATAACAATGCTG
>NW_025196025.1:3436-4624 GCF_004010195.1 Chiloscyllium plagiosum
TAGTTTATTGTGGAAACAATATGGCATGGTCCAGTTTGACTGAGGATTTGCTTGACTCTATGACCCCATGACTACAAATACATTCCCTCAGGTCACTGAAGGAAACCATTTGGAACATCATCGGTGTGTGGACATGCTATGAGTTTTTAAATTAGTTTTTGAGTTTTCGAGTGAGTATTTGCACCTCTGGATAAGCATGAAAGTGTCTGAATTCTTTCTTCTCCCTGAGAACCTGAGAATACTCATCAGCCTATAATTGAGAAACAGGACAGAGACAGTGAATACGGGCAACTTAGGTTCGAGTGTAGTTTGAAGAGAAACATTCAGGTGAAATTCTTCAATACTTGTACTGCCCTTGTCCTCATAGCTCAACGTTTTGGGATATGCTGTTGAAGGAACATAAACGTTAGATGATACTGGAAGCCTCTCCACCTCTACCTATGACAATTATGAAATTGTCATAAATATTTCTGCTCAACAACCTTTATAATGCTTAATAACATTTAACCCCATTGTTTAATATTCAACTAGAGAGTGATGATCCTCTGAGATTCTCTACCACAGAAAGTACTTGAGGTCAAGACATTAAATCTTTTAAGCAAGCTGTTACTTTATGTCAGGGTCGGTGGAGAAAGCATCAGTGGGGTACTCTGCTCGATGATAAGCTGTGAAAGCATTGAAGCATGATTATTCAGTTTCCAGATGACATCAAAATTAATGGAGTAGTGGACAGTGAATAAGGTTATCTAAGAGTACAATGCGATCTTGAGTTAAGGAATGGCAGATAGTGTTTCATTTAAATGAATGTGAGGTATTGTATTTTGGTTTGACAAACCAGAACAGGATGACACAGTTAATGGTAGAGCTGTAGGAGTGCTGTTGAACAGACAGCCTAGGATTCAGGTACCTAGTTCCCTGAAAAAAGTGTCACAGACAGGGTGTTGAAGAAGGTGTTTTGCACGCTTGCCTTCATTAGTCAGAGCATGGAGTATGGGAGATAAGACGTTTTGTTGCAGTTGTATGAGATATTGGTGAGGTTACTTTTGGAGAATAGCGTTTAGTCATGATCATACTCTAATAGGAAGGATATTATTAAATTTTAAAGTGTGCAGAAAAGTTTTGCAAGAATGTTACCGGGACTGGAGGGTTTGAGTAATGAAGAGAGGTTGGATAGGCTCAGATTTTGTT
>NW_025196026.1:0-4625 GCF_004010195.1 Chiloscyllium plagiosum
GACAGAAGAAATTGTTCCTTATCTCTGTCCTAACTTAACACTGAAATTATGTTATTTGGTGATAGACTCTCCCACAATGGGAACTAACCTTTCCACATGTACCCTGGCAAGTCCCCTAACAATCTTATGTGTTTCAATAAAGTCTCCTTTCATTCGTCTAACCCCCCAATGAATACTCAACATCTCCTCATGAGGCAGTCCCTCCATTCCCCTATGAAAGTAAGGCTGGTAGGTTTCGGGAATGCTGGATGATGAGAGAAAATGAGGTTTCGGTCAAGAAAAAGAAGGAGACAAGCAGGAGGCTGGAAGAACCCAGAAAGCCAGGCAGCATCAGAAGGTGGAGAAGTCAACGCATCGGGTGTAACCCTTCTTCAGGACCCTTCCAAATACGTATAAATCCCTCCAACAACTTACCCACCACCCTTCTCTGTCTCTAAGAGAAAGAAGGAAGCATACGTCAGGTGTAGACAGTAGAGATCGAGTGAATCCTGAGAACAGTATAAAGGCAGGAGGAGTATACTTAAGAGGGAAATCAGGAGGGCAAAAAGGGGAACATGGGATAGCTTTGGCAAATAGGGTTAAAGAGAATCCAAAGGGATTTTATAAATACATTAAGGACCAAAGGGTAACTATGGAGAGAATAGGAACCCTCAAAGATCAGCAAGGCAGCCTTTGTATGGAGATACAGGAATGGGGGGAGATACTAAATGAGTATTTTGCATCTGTGTTTACTGTGGAGAAGAATATGGAAGATACAGAATGTGAGGAAATAGATGGTGACATCTTGAACAATGACAGAGGAGGAGGAGCTGGAGGTCTTAAAATGCATAAAACCAGATAAATTCCCAGGACCTGATCAGGTGTACTCTGGAACTCTGTGGGAAGCTCAGGAAGTGATTACTGGTCCTCTTGCTGAGATATTTATATCATCGATAGTCACAGGTGAGGTGCCAGAAGACTGGAGGTAGGCAAACATGGTTACACTGTTTAGGAAGGGTGGTAATGACAAGCCAGGGAACTATAGACCAGTGAGCCTGATGTTGGTGGTGGGCAAGTTGTTGGAGGGAATCCTGGGGGACTGGAAGTACATGTATTTGGAAAGGCAAGGACAGATTAGGGATTGTCAATATGGCTTTGTGTATTGGAAACCACGTCTCACTAACTTGATTGAGTTTTTTGAAGAAGTAATGAAAGGAATTGATGAGGGCAGAGTGGTGGACGTGATCTATATGGATTTCATTAAGGCGTTCGACAAGGTTCCCCATGGTAGACTGGTTGGCAAGGTTAGATTATAATGGAATACAGGAAGAAATAGCCATTTGGATACAGGCAGAGGGTAATGATGGAGGGTTGCTTTTCAGACTGGAGGCCTGTGACCAGTGGAATGCTCATATTACGCTACTTAACTAAATAAGAGCTCATGGTGTTGACGATGGTAAGTTAGCATTGACAGAGGATTGGCTAACTAATAGAAGACAGAGTGTTTGGATAAGGAGCATTTTCAGGATGGCAATCTGTAACTAGTGAGTGCCACTAGGTTTGCAAGTATTTACAATATATATTAACGATGTGGAGAAGGAAAGTGAATGTTCTATCGCTGAGTTTGTGGATGACACAAAAATAGATGGGAGGGCAGGTGGTGAGGGTGACACAAAGAGACTTCGGATGGACATAGACAAGTTAAATGAATGGGCAAAGACTTGGCAGATAGAACGTAATGTGGAAAAATGTGAGGCAATGTACTTTGACAAAAAGAATATAGGAGTTGCATTTTTTTAAAATGGAAGAAGACGACAGAACAGAGTGATTTGGGAGTCCCCATGCATAAACCGCAAAAACCCAGCATACGTTCAGTAGGTCACAGGAAAGTAAATTGAATGTTGGCTTTTATTTCAAAAGGAATAGAGTATAAAAGTGGGGAGGTTTTGAAAAAAACCATACAAGGAAATGGCCAGCCCACAATTAGAATAACTATGAATAGTTTTGGTGCCCTTATCCCCTTATCTGTGAAAAGATACATTGGTATTGAAGGCAGTCTAGAAAGGGTTCACTGGCTTAAATATGGAGTCATAGTGGTAGAGGTGTACAGCACAGAAACCGACCCTTCAGCCTAACCCATCCATGCAGACCAGGTATCTGAAACTAATCTAGTTCCATTTGCCAACACTTGGCCCACATCCCTCTAATTCCTTCCTTTTCATACACCCATCAAGATGCCTTTTAAATGCTGTAATTGTACCTGCTTCCACCACTTCCTCTGGCAGCTCATTCCATATATGCATCACCCTCTGCGTGGAAAAGTTGCCCCTTAGGTCCCTTTTATATTTTTCCCCTCTCACCCTAAACCTATGCCCTCTAGTTCTGGACTCCCCCACTCCAGGGAAAAAAACCTTGTCCATTTATCCTATCCATGCCCGTAATGATTTTGTAAACCTCTATAAGGTCACCCCTCAGCCTCCGATGCTCCTGGGAAAACAGCCTCGGCCTGTTCAGCCTCTCCCTGTAGCTCAAATCCTCCAACCCTGGCAACATCCTTGTAAATCTTTTCTGTATCCTTTCAAGTTTCACAACATCCTTCCTATAAGAGGGGAGACCAGAATTCCAAAAGTGACCTAACCCATGTCCTGTACAGCCACCACATCACCTCCCAACTCCTATACTCGATGCTCTGACCAATAAGGGAAAGTATACCAAATGTCTTCTTCACTATCCTACCTACTTACCCTATCCTATCTACTTGCATTTTTACTTTCAAGGAGTTATGAATCTACAGTCCAAGGTGTCTTTATTCAGCAACACTCCCCAAGAACTTACCATTAAGTGGATAAATCCTGCCCTGAAACTGCCTTTCCAAAATACAGCACCTCACATTTATCTAAATAAAACTCCACCTGCCACACCTCAGCCCATTGGTTCATCTGATCAAGGTCCCATTGTACTCTGAGGTAACCTTCTTTACTGTTCACGATACCTCCAATTTTGGTGTCATCTGCAAAATTACTAACTATAACTCTTATGTTCACATTACGAGGAGCAGGAAAATCGACGTTTTGGGCAAAAGCCCTTCAGCAGGAATGAAGGCAGGGAGCCTCGGAAAACTCTGGTGGCCAACAAAAAGTGATCACAAAGATCAAAGAGGCAAGACTAGTTTAGCTGATATTCCAAAACGCTTACTTATTCAACATGAGCTAAAGAATTTCAAAATCATTTAACTAAGCATTCTGAAACACAAGAGCACAAAAGCAAATGAAATCATTCAGCTCATTACACCTGCGTTGGTTCTTCGAAAGTGATCCTTCGTTTGAACCTTATGCCTGCTTTTCCCATAGCCCTTCAAAATGTCCTTTACAAGTATTTACCTCATTATATTCTAAAAGTTGCTGGTGAATCTGTTTCCACCATGCTTTTAGACCACATACACTTGCTGAGTAAAAGACTTCTTGTCTCTACTCGCGTGTTTTTGCGAATGATTTTGAATGCGACTCCTCTGCAAACTGACCTTGCCCCCATTGCGTGCCCCAACATCGGGGAAACAGTTTCTCCTGCTCTACGCAATCATCATCTTGTTTTAATTTGGAGCATCTCTTATAACTTCTCTCTGAGATCTCTGGAATAAGTCCAACAAAGTTACCCCACGGTCATTCAGGAGAATTCGTCAGAAGAATGGAAATCGCAAGTAATGGGGTCCTCTATTGTACAACAGCATGGGGACCACTCTCCTGAACACAATGTACAACACATGTGAGTGATTACAGATTAAATACCGGAGTTCCACATAACGCAGCAGGCTGTCACTAAAAAAGGAAACACATGCCTATGACTGACTTTTCACCAGGTAGTCCATCACCTCCATTGAAAACTACTCTCTGTGTGTAGTATTTCAGGCTCTCTCTCCTGAAGTGGAGATACTGGTGTTGGACTGGGGTAGACAAAGTCAGAAGTCACGTGACTCCAGGTTATAGACCAACAGGCTCTTCAGGGCTTCACCTGATGAAGAGGCAGCGTTCCAAAAGCTTGTGATTTCAAGTAAATCTGTTTGGCTATAACCCAGGGACATGTGACTTCTGATATTGTTCACTTCTGAAGAATCTGGCGCTAATTTTCCAGTTAAATCTCAGTCATGGACGTCCCAATCAGTGAGAAACAATCTTGGTCTATCTACGTCCCTGTTCTTTTCAATACCTTCAACATTTTAATCAAGTCATGCCTCACCATTTTAAATTCCCGGGAACATAAAAGTTTGTGTGATTTCTCCTCATAGTGTCATCCTTGGAATTCAGATTTTTTTCAGGTAAACCTAGACGACATCGCCATTTTGGTTAGATTGTCCTTGCCAGGATGTGATGCCCAGAAATGCACACAGTACTCCAGGTCTGATCTAACAAGGGCTTTGGAAAAGTGTAATGTTTCTTCGCCCTGGCCTTGTATTCTAGTCTTCTAGGTGGCCATGGAGTATATCAATGAAGAACCTAATACTGCTGCACATATGTAGCTCAAAGGGAGGTCTTTGGATAGACAATAAGATCATAAGAAATAACAACAATAGTAGGCTATTCAGCCCCTTGAGCCTGTTCCGCCATTCAATAGGACCATGCCTGATATGATTTTCCTCACATACAAATTCC
>NW_025196027.1:0-3228 GCF_004010195.1 Chiloscyllium plagiosum
CATGTCCCCCCTCTCTCAATCTCCTCTGCTCTGAGGAAACCAACCTCTGTCTATCGAATCTCTGTCCATCCCTTAAACTCTCCGGCCCCACCGCGGTAACATCCTGGTAAATCTCCCTGTACACCCTCTCCCAGTGCTACCCCATCCCTCGGAGAATGGGGATTCCTGAAGTGCACACAGTACTCTCACTGTGTGGCCTAACCAATGTCTTCGACAATTCCAGCATCACCTCCCTGCTCCGAAACTCTTGGCCGATAAAGGCGAGGGTCCTGTAATCCTTGTTAACTCCTTACTCTCTCCATCTGACCTGACACCATAAGGTGGACATACATACCCAGCTCCCTCTGACCCTCAGTGTTTCCCAGGGTCCTACTGCCCATCCTGTATTCCCTTGCCTTGTTTGGCCTGGCCAAGTGCATCACCTCATACTTTTCCAACCTTAACTGCCCGCTGGAACGTCTCATAAAAAGGAATGACATTGGACAGACCATTTAGCATCGACGTAGACACTGGAAAAACATGGATACCGCCATGTTCTCCTCACTAACATCTGGGAGCTGGGCGTGAACATTAGGAGAGAGGGAGGTCTAGTACCAAGAGTCATCTGACTGAGTTCTGGTCACCACATTACAGGAAGGAGGTGGAGGTTTTGGAGAGGGTGCAGAAGAGGTTTACCAGCACGCTGCCTGGATTATAGAAATCTCTACTGTGTGGAAACAGGCCCTACGGCCCAACTAGTCCATACCGACCCTCCGAAGGGTAACCCATCCAGACCCATTCTCCTAACCCCATTACTTTACGTTTTCCCCTGACTAACCTGAACACAGGACAATCCAGCACGGCCAATACACCTGACCTGCACGTCTTTGGATGAGCTATAAGGGGAGACTAGAAAAATCTGAGATGTACAGCATGGAAACAGACCCTTCGGCCCAACCCGTCCATGCCGACCAGCTATCCCAACCCGATCTAGTCCCACTAACTTTGGTTTCCCTGGAGCAGCGGAGACTGAGAGGAGACTTGGTAGCAGTTTATAAAACTATGACACGCATGGACAGGATTGACGGTCGGAATCTTTTTCCCCCCGGAGTTGAAATGTCTGATAGTAGGCGATACGCAATTAAGGTGAGTGCGGGAACATTCAAAGGAGACGCGAGAGGCAGGTTGTTTGCACAGAGAGAGTGGTAGGAGTCTGGAACACACTGCCAGGGGGTGATGGTGGGGGCAGGGTTTAAGGGGCACTTAGCTCAGCACATGGATGTGATAGGAATGGAGGGATATGGACCGAGGAGGGGCAGGAGGAGTTAGTTTAACATCGTGGGCTGTAGGGCCTAATCCTGGGCCGTACTGTTCCATGTTCTAGCCAAGCAACAGCCTGACATTGTCATACTGACAGGATCATACCTTCCCAGACAATGTCCCAGACACTGCCCTTACCTTCCCTGGATATATGTCCTCTCAGCACCAGAAGGACAGACCCAGCAGACGGAGCAGCACAGTGGGAGACAGTCAGGAGAGTGGAGCCCTGGGAACCCTCCA
Organism: Chiloscyllium plagiosum; assembly: GCF_004010195.1. Taxonomy (NCBI): domain Eukaryota; kingdom Metazoa; phylum Chordata; class Chondrichthyes; order Orectolobiformes; family Hemiscylliidae; genus Chiloscyllium; species Chiloscyllium plagiosum. The sequence continues at coordinate 1,540 of NW_025196027.1, forward strand.
TATTGACTCCAGACCCCGGGAAGCCTCATGGCTTCAGGTTAAACATGGGCATGGAAACCTCCTGCTGATTGCCACATCCCGTCCTCCCTCAGCCGGTGGGTCAGTACTCCACCATGTGGAACAACACTTCGAGGAAGCCCCAATGATGGTATAGGCAGAGGATATAGTGTGGGTGGGGGATTTTAATGTCCGCCACCAAGACTCGGCAGCAGTACGACCGATCGAGCTGGTTAGATCCTAAAGGCCATTGCCCCGAGACTGAGTCTGCGGCAGGTGGTGAGGGAACCGCAAGAGGGAAAACCATACCACCATACCTGACCTCATCCTTACCAACCAACCAGCTGTCGATGCTAGTATCGGTAAGGGTGACCACAGCAGAGGGAGAATTGTGTAGTGGGTGGGAAGGGCAGATAGGGAGGGGGTGTAGGGGCTGGAGGGGGGTTACAGAGATAGGGAGGGAGTGTAGGGGCTGGAGGGGGTTACAGAGATAGGGAGGGGCTGTAGGGGCCGGAGGGGGTTACAGAGATAGGGGGGGGCTGTAGGGGCCGGAGGGGGTAACAGAGATAGGGAGGGGGTGTAGGGGGATCTAGTTTTCCGGGTGCCTGTGTTGAGTTGGTGTACCTCATCCACTCTGTCAGTCTGCCCTGAGTGTAGTTGTTGAAGAGATTCTGTGGGGTACAGGCTGACAGTGTGGGGTACAGGCTGACAGTGTGGGGTACAGGCTGACAGTGTGGGGTACAGGCTGTCCTGCCCTTGTTTATCTGCAGTGTGGTCTTTACCGTGGGGCTGTCTGCCCGTGAGCACGCTCTGACCCTCCTGCCCTTGCCCTGCCGCACTGTGCCCATAGCAACGCCCCTGCTCCCAATTCCCTTCCTGACTCAACTGCAGGCTGCGACAGGAATATTCATCTCCTTGGGGAATGTCACCTTGTGGAAAGAAATTGGTGATGGAATGGAAAGTGCGGGTGCAGAGCCCTCCAGGGAGAGAGTGTTAAAGTCACAACAGATGCAGAGTGGAGGGACTGAATGTGAAATCTAGCACCGATCATAATCCCTGAGAGGGAGGTAAATCGCAGACACAGACACAGAAAGAGGCTGAGAGTCTTTGAGTTGGGAAGATTGAGGGGAGAATCTTACAGAAAGGTATCAAATTATGAAGGGAATAGGTCTGGTAGAAGCAGGGGGGGGGTTGTTTCTACAGGATGATGAAACTCGGACTAGCCCTGAAATATCGGGAGAGAGGGTTTCTGACTAAGCTGAGGAGGAACGACTCTTCCCAGAGGGTTGGGAGTCTGTGAATTCCTTGCCCAGTGAAACGACCTCATCAAATGCTTTTCAGGCGAAGGTGGTCGATTTTTGAACAGTAAAAGAATTAAGGGTGAGCGTGAGCGGGTGGAGCCGAGTCCCGAGAAAGGTCAGCCGCGATCTGATTGAACAGCAGGTCAGGCTCGAGGGGCCGAATGGCCACCTCCTGCTCCTGTTCCCATGAGAGAGAGGGTGGGAAAGAAAGATGCTAACAAAGTGGGGAGGGTGTGGGAGCTGCTGGGGAGGTGGGGTAAAGGCGAGACAGAAACAGAGAGAGAGACAGAGACAGGGTGAGACGGAGATTGAATGCGCCAGGAGAGTGCGGTGCTGGAAAAGCGCAAGCAGGTCAGGCAGCATCCGAGGAGCAGGAGAATCAACCTTTCGG
>NW_025196027.1:3376-4625 GCF_004010195.1 Chiloscyllium plagiosum
TGAGAGAAAGTCAGACAGAGAGAGAGAGAGAGAGAGAGAGAGAGAGAGAGAGAGAGAGAGAGAGAGTGGAACTGATGTATTTGACAAAATCCCTCATGCAAGGTGGGACCAGGATTAAGTATGTGGGATCCACAGTGTGGGAGACAGTATTAGCTTGGTCATTGCAACCCGAGGGAGCTGTGGATGGTGGTTTTTCTGACTGGAGGCCTGTGACTCACAATGTTCCGCAAGGTTCAATGTGAGCAGTGAGTTAGCGGGCAACAGGAAAATTGGAGGTATGGGGGAGTGGAACAGGCTGTGAAAGGATATACCAGCAGCAGGTAGACCAGTCGGAAAGTTGGGTGGAGGAATGGCCGATCCTGGCAAGGGTGAAGTGATGCTTTTTGGGAGGTCAACTGCAGGAGGTAGGTAGACAGTAAATGGCAGGTTCCTTCGGAGCGTTGGTAATGCAGAGGGAGCCTGGAGTGTAGGCCCACAGCTCCCTGAAAGTGGCAACCTCTCAGAGAGAAGGTGGGAAAGGTGACATGGGGCACCAGCTGGGGCACTGGGTAAACATGGGCCAGTCCTGTTGTACCTGGATCAGATTTTCGTGCACAGATCTGGTCGCCACCTGACAGGGAGGTGGTGGGGGCTTTGGAGAGGGTGCACGACCTGTTCCCCAGGATGTGGCCTGGATTGGAGGGGCTCAGTTACAAGGAGAGGCTGGACAAGGTTGGAGAGCTGTCAGAGGCTGAGGGGGGTGACCGGAGACATTATGAGAGATGGGGATTGGAGGGGGATTCGGAGTCTTTTTCCCAGGATGGAAATGTTAAAGATGGTTGGGGGGGGGGGAAAAAGATTTAAGGTGAGAGGGGGAAAGTTTAAAGGAGATGAGCAGTTTTATCGCACAGAGGGCGGTAAGGGCCTGGAACACGGGAAGTGGGAAAAGCAGTTACAACAGCAACATTTATGGGGTGTTTACACAGGCACGCAGCGGGGAAGAGAGAGATACAGACCATGTGCAGGCAGGTGGGAATCATAAACAGGAATTGCTGGAAAATCTCAGCAGGTTTGGCAGCATCTGTGGAGAGAAATCACGGTTAACGTTTCTGGTCAAGTTACCCTTCCTCAGAATGGAGGCTGATGGGATTAGTTTCGAATGGTGTAAAGTTAGCACAGACATAGAGGGCCGAAAGGCCTGTTCCTGCTCAGTACTGTTCTATATACTGGGAGACAGAGAGGGAGAGAGGAGAGAGAGACAGAGAGGGAG
>NW_025196028.1:0-610 GCF_004010195.1 Chiloscyllium plagiosum
GAGACTTTCTGTGTGGAGTTTGCAAATTCTCACAGTATTTGTGTGTTTCCTCTGGGTGCTCCTTTTTCCTTCCACAATCCAAAGATGTATAGTCCGGTGAATTGGCCATGCTAAGTTACCCATAGTGTTATGTGCATTCGTCAGGTGTAAATACAGGGTACGGGAATGGGACTGGGTGGGTTACTGTTTGGAGGGTCGGTGTGGTCTTGTTGGGCCAAATGACCTGTTTCCATACTGTAGGGAATCTGACAAAATAACTATTTCTAAAAAAACGTATCTTTCCAAAGGTGGGTTACTGTTTGGAGGGTCGGTGTGGTCTTGTTGGGCCAAATGACCTGTTTCCATACTGTAAGGAATCTGACAAAATAACTATTTCTAAAAAAACTTATCTTTCCAAATGCACATAGATCTCATCCCTCAGAGTCTTCTCAAGTAACCTACCAACCACAGATGTTCGGTTTCCTTGTCTATAGATCCAGTGTTTTTTTTTGCTTCCCTTCCTGAATAATGGCACAACGTTTGCTACTCTCCAATATTCTGGAACCTAAACTGTCGCTAACAATGATGCAAAAATATCACCCAAGGTCCCCGTAGTGTGTTCTGTAGCCTC
>NW_025196028.1:883-2304 GCF_004010195.1 Chiloscyllium plagiosum
TCCTCCAACCAACCCCTACAAGCTCCTGTCTAATTCCATCAAAGTTCGCCTTGCCCCAATTTTGAACTTGAAAATGTGGAGTAGTTTTGTTCTTCTCCATAACTATTTAAAAATTAATAGAACTATGGTCACTGGTCCCAGAGTGCTCCCCCCACCCCTCGTCACCTCCGTCACCTGTCCTGCCCGAGATCTTCGGGGAGGTAAAGTTTCGTCCCTTCCCGAGTTGCCCCCTCTACGTACTGCTTGAGGAAACTATTCTGAACACACTTAATAGAGACACCCCATCTCTGTCCTTAATTCTATGTCTTCCCAGTCTATGTTAGGAAAATTAAAATCTACTAATGCAATCCTATTGGCCCTGCAAGTCTCCCCAGTCTGTCTACATATTTTTGTTCCCCTAATTCCTCGTTTACTATTTGGGGACCTATAGTACAATTCAAATACTATCACCATTCTCTTCTTATTTCTTAGCTCCCCAGACAAGTGCTCACAGGATGATCCATCAGTTATTTTATCTCTGATTACTATTGTGATACTCGCCTTTATCAAAAATAAACTCTCCATCCCCTCTTTCCACCATCTTTGTCCCGCATAAAGTACCTGTACCCTGGTATATTAAGCTGCCGGTGCTGTCCCTCCCTTAGCCATGTATATGTAATGGCTAAGGGAGTCCCACGTACCGATCCATGTTCTGAGTTCATTAGCCTTACCTGTCAGCCATCTTGCATTGAAACAGTTGCAATTTAATGCAACAGACATTCCTTGCTCCCTGTCGTTGTCTCGCCTGACCTGTCTCTTCACTTTACTGTTTCTAATTAATGTATCTCCTCCAGCCTCGCACTTGCCTCCCTGCTGTTGAGGATCCCGCCCCTCCCCAACTCCAGCCAATCTAGTTGAAACCATCCCTTGCAGCAGTTTCAAACTTGCCTGCCAGGATATTGTTCCCCTTCCAGTTAAGGTACAACCCGTCCTTCCTGAACACGTCACCTTGCCCCACAAAACATCCCAGTAATTCAAAAATCTCTGCCCCCTGCACCGATTCTTGAGCCACCCGTTCATCTACCATATCCTACAGTTCTTACCCTCATTAGCACGGAGCACTGGAAGTAAACTGGATATTACCACTGTCATGGTCCTGTCTCTTATCCTTTTCCCTAGCTCTCTACAATCACTCTTCAGGACGTCATTACTATTTCTACCTGTGTCACTCTGTCCTCTGTACCAATGTGCACAATGACTTTTGGCTGCTTCCCCCCACCACAACAACCCACGGTGAGAACGTTCTGCAGCCGCTCTGAGGCATCCTGGACCCTGGCATGTGGGAGGCTACACACCATTCCGGATTCCCATTTGCAGCCACAGAATCTCCTGTTTGTGCCCCTCACTATCGAGTCAGATAATTACTTCTGTCGTTATTCTGC
>NW_025196028.1:3376-4389 GCF_004010195.1 Chiloscyllium plagiosum
CTGTCTGTATCCCATTGCAGACGCTCTGCCTTCCCCCGTCTCTATCCCATTGGAGACGCTCTGCCTTCCTCCGTCTCTGTCCCATTGCACAAGTTCTGCCCTCCCCCAGTCTGTAACCCATTGCAGACATTATGCCCTCCCCCGTCTGTATCTCATTGCAGACTCTCTGCCTTCCCCCGTCTGTATCCCATTGCAGACGCTCTGCCTTCCCCCGTCTGTATCTCATTGCAGACGCACTGCCCTCAGCTGTCTGTATCCCATTGCAGACGCTCTGCCTTCCCCATCTGTATCCCACTGCAGACTCTCTGCCCTCGTCTGTATCCCACTGCAGACGCTCTGCCCTCACCAATCAGTATCCCATTGCAGACGGTCTGCCCTTCCCCTGCCTGTATCCCAATTGTAGACGCACTGCCCTCGCTCTGCCCTCCCCTGTCTGTATCCCATTGCAGACGCCCTGCCCTCCCCTGTCCGTATTAAATTGCAGATGCTCTGCCCTACTTCTGTCTGTATCCCATTGAAGACGCACTGCCCTCCTCCTGTCTGTATCATATTGTAGATGCTCTCCCCTCCCCGTCTGTATCCCACTGCAGACGCTCTGCCCTGACCCATCAGTATCCCATTGCAGACACTATTCCCTCCCCTGTCTGTATCCCTCTGTAGACAGTCTTCTCTCCACTGTTTGTATCCCAATGCAGATGCTCTGCCTCCCCGTCTGTATCCCATTGCAGACGCTCTGCACTCCATCTGTCTGTATCCCATTGCAGACGCTCTGACCTCCCCTGTCTGTATCCCATTGCAGACGCTCTGCCCTCCTCCTGTCTCTATCCCATTGCAGACGCCCTGCCAACCCCTGTCTGTATCCCATTGCAGACGTTCTGCCCTCCCTCTGTCTCTATCCCATTGCAGACGCTCTGACCTCCCTGTCTTTCTGGATTAGTGGTGCTGGAAGAGCACAGCAGTTCAGGCAGCATCCGAGGACAGGCAAAATCGACGTTTCGGGCAAAAGCCCTTCA
>NW_025196028.1:4413-4625 GCF_004010195.1 Chiloscyllium plagiosum
CCCCTGTCTGTATCCCATTGCAGACGCTCTGCCCTCCTCCTGTCTCTATCCCATTGCAGACGCCCTGCCATCCCCTGTCTGTATCCCATTGCAGACGTTCTGCCCTCCCTCTGTCTCTATCCCATTGCAGACGTTCTGCCCTCCCTCTGTCTCTATCCCATTGCAGACGCTCTGACCTCCCCTGTCTTTCTGGATTAGTGGTGCTGGAAGAG
>NW_025196029.1:0-4627 GCF_004010195.1 Chiloscyllium plagiosum
TTGTTGCTCCATTGACAGTATGTCATTATTCGACTTCATGAGAATATAGCAATGTGGCAGGATTTCAGTTGTTTCATTGGGACTGTGATGCTATGACAATTTCTGTGTTTGTAGATGGCAGCAAACCTGGAAGAATTGGAAAGTCTATGGAGGACATGTGTGGAACTGTAACAGTACAATCACACGTTGGTGTAGTGTTCGGGTATAAGGCAGATAGGGATCAATGCAGTGTGAGGTGATGCTCTTTGGTAGGAAAGACAATGAACGACAGTTTAAAGCAGGCTATACCGTTATAAAGGGGTGCAGGAGCAGAGGGTCCTGGGTGTATATGAACATAGATTGTTGAAGATGTCAGGACAAGTGGGGAGAGCAGTAACTATTAGTTTCAGTATCTGAGCTGTTTACAGGAGGAGGCGAAGGAGGGAGTCACCGTGCTCCCTTCCTGGGAGGTGGTGGTGACGATGTGTTGTGAGCCCACACTTCTGCCCACCGAGACCGTGGGGATTCCACTTGTACCAGCTCGTCACAAAAGGGAGATGGCATCAGGGCCACGGCTTCTAAGTTGTGCCGGGGGGAAACGGAGCTGCCAGTGGGTTTAAAGTGAGAATTGCCCTTCACTGAACATTGCTCCTTACTCGGTCGGTGGGACGTGGATGTTTCAGAATCTCCACACGAGGTGTCCCGGTCCTCTCCGACTCAAACCAGGGTCCTCCCCACATGGCAGGGGGAGGGGGTGAGGGAACGGATATCGGACACTCCACCACCCGGCTTGGCCCTTTCTGTCCTATTCAAGGCTGTTTCTCCTGGAATGGAAGAAAGGGAGGGAGGGAGTGAGGGAAGGTGGGAGTGGGGGCCCTGGTGTTAGTGCTGATGTAGGTGCGGATAATGGCAAATGGTGAGGTTTTCAGAGGGAGTCTATCGACAGTGTTGTATCCATGCAGTGTAATTAATGTGGGGGGTAAAGTGGACGGGGTGACAGAGAGACAGAGAGAGAGAGAGGGGGAGAAAGAGAGAGAGGGGGAGATGGGGGGAAGTTGTTGCATGCAGTAGTGAGAGTGGTGGAGCATGAGCCTTGTTCGGGAGTCGGTGCTATAGCAGATATGCAGTGAGTGTGAGGGAGCAGACAGAATACAGTGACTCTTACCCTGACAGAGAGGGGAAGGTTATTGATGCTTGTCCTGTATTGCTGGATATTTCTACAGACCGCAGATACTGCACTGAGCTCAGACCATGCTCGGTGGGTCTGGTAGTGTGGCCCCCTCTGGGAAGAGAATGGTCCCCCTCTGTACTAGCCTCTCCACCAGGACCTCCGTGCCCCAGTCGAGAAACCGTGGTGTAATTGTCCCTTATCTGCCATGCTCGGGGTAAACTGTGCAGGGCAGCTCCTAACGGAGAAAGCTCAAACATGTGCCCATTGACCTTTTAAAGATGGCCCCAGTGTCAGGGGTCACGGAATGCCCAGGGACACCCAGGCAATGGTGAGTACCTCCAGGAATGATGGGTGGGATAATCGGGCTGGCTTTGAGTGAGAGGGTCAACATGGGGTGCGGTGGGTAGTTAATGAGGTGAGTTCAATAAGATAGCACCAGGAATCTAGCTCAGCCTCGTGCGGGCAATTCCTCTGTCACACTCAAGGAAAATGGCACTGAGACAAATCATTGTTAGATTCAGCCCAGTGAGTCATAGGTTCTGTTGAAACCACTCCCATTTACAAAGCTGCAGGACAAATGCTCATCCAAAACTCTCCACCATCTGACCTCACACCAATATCCCTTTTTCCCATCTTTCCAGGGAAGATTGGCTCATGTTCAAGGATGCTATCGAAGTGTCTACATTTCAGCATTCTGAAACCTGGGAACACATCCTTCCATGACACTGTCTCTCAGTCTCCCCCTCTCTGTCTATACCCCAAACCCCTCCCATGTGGTGATACTTAAACTGATTCCCTCGCCATCTCTCTCTGGCAGTGATGTTCACACCCACAGCACCCCCTTGTCATGGCACAATGGAGATATGGAGTCGTAAATGGGTGGGAGCTGTACATCCTGTCACTTTCAACATGGGCTGCAAGTTTCCCCACACTAGGCAGTGATCTTACACAGTGTTACTGAGCAATGCACTGGGGTGGTGTACACAGTCCTACATACTGGGAGGTAACTGCTCCTGGTTTACAGATTAATTCACGGGTGATCACTGCACAGGTCGCTGTGCTGGTCAGACTATCTGGTTGCGGTTTATGGATAATGCAATGATGTGCCTTGTGTAGTTCCTTATGCTGGATGGATATTTGTTCCAGGTTCACACATTAGTGCCCTGCTGTGGTCTCCACAGTTCCCAGTGCTGGACAGATATGTAGCCTGTGCACAGTACATCATGTTGGTGGGGTGGATAGGGAGGGGGAAAGGTGATGGACAGGTCAAGGAGATCCCCGGAACATTCTGTCCCCGACATTCTATAACTGACATTCCCCGGAACGTTCTGTGCCGGACATTGTTTGTGAACGGCCGGACGTCAGTGAATTGAACAAACGATAAGATCCCGAGGGAAGGGATCCCGTTCCAGGGAGAAGGAGACACTGTTCCGAAGGCCCCTCAGGCAGTTAAAGGGGTGAATACGTTTTCCCTGCGTTTACATTTCTCCACGACACAGGATCAACCACAATTTAAACCAAAATACAGGAATTCCCAAACTCCGTTTGTCTTCAGGAAACTGGGAGACAATCCTTCAGGACGGCAACGTTTCCACCCTCCGTATTAGGAACTGGGAAGGAGTGACCTGTGTCTGCCCTCGAGTGATCGAGTGTGTGGGAATATTCTAGAAACCATCTGTCCTTATGGATGTGTCTCTGTGTGTTTGGGGAGGGGGGTTTCTTGTGGCTTATGTCACATTCTTGTCAGTAATCAGACCTTCCCATTTGTTATTCCAGCTCCAATTATTTTAATAAATCCCTGAATACAGGGACACATCTGAAAATCTCACTGGGTCCCTGATCAAACGGGTCCCTTTGCCTCCAGGCTGATGGATAATGTGTTTGTTTTCCTTCCTCACAGTTAACGTAGTGACCGTCTATGTCCTGCTTTATAAAGATTGTGGATTGTCTCCATGTGTCAGACGTTACCTGGGGGCCATGGCAGCGGTGGATCTCCTGGTCATTATCTTCGACCTGATCCTGAGACACATTCCCATTGTTTATCAGGAACAGTTTTATTTCCTGAGGTCCTCCATCCCCGTGTGTAACATCCACGCCGCCCTGCTTTATGCAGCCACTGACTTCTGTCGGTTCACCGTTACTTTCACCTTTGATCGGTTTGTGGCCATTTGTTGCCAGAAGCTGAAAAGTAAATATTGCAGTGAGAAAACGGCGGCTGTGGTTCTGGGAGCAGTGACTGTGCTGAGCTGTTTAAAGAACATTTTCTGGTATTTTATGCTCAAGGCTCGGTATTGGCTGATGAACTTCCCCTGGTTTTGTGAGGCAACATTCGCTGTTATAGCCTCCAGTGTCTGGTCCACAGTCGAGTCCCTCCACCACATTCTAACCCCGTGTGTCCCATTTCTCCTGGTTCTGCTGCTCAATGTTCTCACCGTCAGACACATTTTAGTGACCAGCAGAGCCCGCAGGAGAATCCGTGCTCACACCAATGGGGACGTTCAGTCTGACACTGAAATGAGAAACTGAAAAAAATCCATCATTTTACTGTTTGTGATCTCGGCCAATTTCACCCTGTTATGGTCAACATTCGTGCTGTATTCTATATGGGGCCGGATGTGGTATATTGTGGATACCCCTCTGTATCTGCATGCCTTTGTGCAGGAATTGGGCTTCATGCTGCAGCTCCTCTGTTGCTGCACAAACAACGCGATTTATGCCGTGACCCAGACTAAGTTCAGGCAGCAGCTAAAGAATGTGCTGAAATATCCCTTCACCCAAATCCAGCCATCCATCAAATTCCCTCATTAATCAATCCATCTGGGATTTTCTCATTTAAGTTCAGAGTTTCAGCGATGGAGCAGCCTGTCGCTATGGTAACAGACTGAGGGTAGCGCTGGTTTGTCCATCCTTATCCCCCAGGGGGGTTACAGGGAAACATTTCAATGTTTCTCACAACTCAGGGGCCAGTGAGAAAAGGCACCATCCCACTGACTGTATCCATCACTTCCATTTGTAAACAATAAAAATGTTCATTAAAGCGTGCCAAGCAGCAGAGTGACTGATGTTGTTGTGTGTCTTCGTGTTGGAGAAGCTGAGCTGGAGAGAGACAGACTCAGCCCCAAGTTCTGGTCCTCAGGGAAGGGGAGGGCAAAGGTCCCTGAGCTCAGGAGCTGGGTTTAACTCCCTCTGTTTCCCCACTGCAGCCTGGCCTTCCCATTTCCTTTCCCCTACTCGTTCACCACATTTCTCTCCCTCCGTCTCTCTGCTCTCTCTCTCTCTCTCTCTGTCTCACCACCTCAGGGGGAAAGGGAAGAACCAGGGAGACAGAGTGTATCAGACAGAGAGGGAGGGATGGAGGGGGGAGAGAGATTCAATCAAAGAAAAACGGAGGGAGGTGAGGGGAGAGAGAGACACAGAGAGGGAGAGGGATCGAGATTGAGAGAAGGCGGAGAGAGAGGGGCAAGGGAGAGAGAGAGA
>NW_025196030.1:0-4627 GCF_004010195.1 Chiloscyllium plagiosum
GACGCCAACTCCCCAGATGTTGCATCTGTCCCCAGTTTGGCAACCCCCACCCAATACGCCCCCCCACCCATGATCACCATTAGAATATGTGGTGGAGGAGTCAAAAATGGGGGTGTGGGTACATAATTGCTCTCATTTTTAACCCCACTTTGTTTTTCTGCTGTTTCCCTAAGATTTGTATCTGCCCTAATTATGTGACCCCTTCCCCATTGTTCACACCCTGCATCTTTGCCACCTCCCAGATTGTGCAGTGTCCCTTTTGCACAGACTCTCCCACACTATTCTCACTCAACATAAAAGCCCCTCTGCACTGCCATCCATGTCTTACATACCCCACCCCTCGCTGACCCAGACCCCCAGGGCTTTCGGTAAAGGTGTCTTGTGGATGGACCAGCCCATGACTGCTCCCCTCTCCTCCACGATGCACAGCGAGATCCTAGTCCCTGAATCCCTGACACTTCATGTGTCTGCACAAGATGTCCTTCAGCCCATCATATCTACCCTCACCCCTCCCCCCAATGAAATGGTGTTGGTCCTGTCCCGGGATCCTCAGGTATTACCCCAGAATGGGCCTCATTACATTCCCCTTGCTGTGGAGACATCTCTTTCCTGCTACCCCAACCTACCTCCCACACACAATGAGCGCAGGCAGGGACTGATCACGGGGATGCACAGCAAGATCCCAGTTTCCTCTTATTTCCAGTTACTCCCCAATTACAGACAAAGGAGCTTTATCCACTTTACACCCCGCCCAGTTTGTCCCTTTCCTCAAATACTGTCCCCACCCAATTACCTTCCCACCGATGTTGTATCTTCCCTGGTTTTGTGGCCGCCACAAAATCTGCCACCTCCCCTAATGCTCTCTTGTCTCATTGACCCCACCAGGTGCTGCTTTACTCCCCTCTACAAACTGACAGACTGGATAGAATCTCCCCTCACGCCATATTTTATCTGCCTCATCTTGTAGTCTCCACAATATTAGCATCTCTCAATTTTGCCTTCTAGCCAAATGGTACACATCCAAATTCAACCCCCCCCCCCCCAACAATTTTGCCCCTCCCAGTCGAGGGCTTCAGGGAAGGTTGTTAAAAAATGGGTTTTTTGCCACAACCCCAAGGCCCCGGTTACTTTAACCACAGGCTTCCAACCACTTTTTAAAAAACACAGAGCAACTTTCTGATAGTACCCAGTTCACCAGACGTCCCTACAATCCACACCCACCCCCACACAACCACCCCCCCGCCTCCGGAGGATACGAAACCTTGGGGTAATAAGCAGACCGCATCTCACCTAGGCCCCACTGGGTGCATCCGGGCCAACAGGTCTCAGACCCCTGGCCCGTGCTCCCTTCTGGAGGTTGCTCCTTAGCAATGCTTTCCATGGTCTTATCATTCTGGATCTCAATTTGCAGCTTTCCCTACAAAAGTTCCTCGGGATAAAAGAGAGAAAAGATTGTTTGAAATGAGTCAAGAGAACATTCTGATGCAAAATTACACAGCAAAATCCCTGGTTTAAAAGCACATCCTCTTCACCAGCTGCATCGCCAATGCATTGCATAAAATGACAGCAACATCAAAATGCAAACAAAACATAAGACAACAATTAAGCAGAGGCTGGAAACATTAATAAACACACAAACACACACACATCCAGACTCGGAAAACTGCTCACATTCGAGAGAAAGAGAAAAAAGAACAGCATTTAACAATGAGTCTGTCAGTTTCTTGACAACATTTGTTCTCAGTGGGGAGTTTGTGGACTCCACACCTTCAATCTTTGACACATTGCAACGTCTGTCAGTCCCTGGAGAGGGCGTTGGGTGATTGAGATGTTAATTCCCAGGACAGGAGCCTTGTTGGCTCTTTCTGCGCACTGAGATGTTAATTAGATTACTTACAGTGTGGAGACAGGCCCTTCGGCCCAACAAGTCCGCACCGACCCGCAGCCCACCCAATTTCCCCATGGCCAATTCACCCTAAACTGCACATTTTTGGATTGTGGGAGGAAACCGGAGCACCCGGAGGAAACCCACGCAGACACGGGGAGAATGTGCAAACTCTACACAGAGAGTTGCCTGAGGCGGGAATTGAACGCGGGCTCTGGTGCTGTGAGGCAGCAGTGCTGACCACTGTGCCACCATTCCGCCCTGAATGCTAGGACAGTAAAGAGTGATTAAACCCTTCCTTAAGCCTTGTTGGTCATGTCAGTGCAGTTTGAAAATATTAAACATTTGGCCAAAACTAGCTTCCAAGAGCTTGACTGTAGACACCCCGAGGCACACACAGTGCTGGGTAGAGAAGGGGATATTTGCTAAGGACGTCTTGGCACGTTCCTGCTGTACATGTGGTTCCCAGAATCAAAATCTCTCTCTCTCTCTCTCTCTCTCTCTCTATCCCTGCGCCTCTCTGTTCCATCTGTCTCTCCCTGCTCTGCTCTTCGGGCAGCCATTTCTAACTATCAATATCCTATTTTCTTTCACTTTCTCAAAAGATATCGGCAGAGTTTGGGAATTTAAAACATAGATGACATTCCTGCCCCTCAACACCCACATTTCCCCCTTCCACTCCCAACACACACACTCTCCTCCAACACAGGACTGGGAGATCATAGGCACTGTACACAGGTTTTGTCAGGAAGTGTGTCAGTCAGGGTCTGAGCTCAATTATTTTCACTGAAATTCCTTTGTGTGTGTGAGAGAGAGGGAAAGAGAGAGAGAGAAAGAGCACGCCTGTGTGTGTATGCATCTGTGGGAGAGAGAGAGAAAGACAATGCCTGTGTGCGAGATAGAGACACATGTTTGTGAGAGATGTCTCACACACATGCACTCTCTTGTGCATGCATTCACAGTCTTTCTCCTGCTCACTCACTCATTGGACATCTCTCTCGCATACAAACTTTGTTTCTCTAGCACATGTATAAACTGCGTGTGGGTGTTTCTGTGTCAGTGTGACTAGGGCCCTGTATCATTGGGTCAGTTACACGGATTATGTGGTACTTACTAGGATATGAAGAATTATTTTCTGGATCCATGAATACAAATCACAGAAAGCTAACATGATGGTATCACCAAATATTCGGAGGACGCATGATGAGTTTCCAAATATTCCCAGGGGATGAGACACGTGAAATAGGAAAGTCTTACTGGGAATGTCCAGGTGACATGTACACCATGAACCAATTCAAAAGGTGAACGGATGGATGTGGGAATTTTCATATTGTAGGAGTGTTGAGAGAATCAGACAGATACACACACACTGACAAAAGTACAGGGTGTGAATGAAGGATAATTCGATTTAGAGATGGTAAGTGAATCGGTAAGCATTGTTTGAGTCTGAAATCTAATCGAGGAGTATGGGGTGTTGTTACATAGAGCACCGGGTATCCGGGAATGGGTTACAGATTAGAATCTAATCAAAGGGATCTGGACAGAATATCTAGGGAATAAAAATTACCCGTGAGTGAGTTACAGATGGAATCTAATTGAGAGGTTTGGGGTAGTTTAAAACTGCAGTAACAGAATATGGAGTGTAGTCTATATTTCTAACGGCAGATGCGTGGGAGAAGGAAAAGATTCGAATATCATCAAGGAGTTCACTGTGGGTTATTTTACAGAATAAAAGTTACCCCGGAGTGAATTACAGACTGGAATCTAATCAAGGAGTTCAGGGTGGGTTATACGGAGAATAACAGATTCTCCGGAAAGAGTTACAGACTGGAACTGAATTGCGTGGTTTGGGTACAGAATATCAGATAGCTGATTTAATCTTTGTATATTTGAGTCTCTCAGATATATGGAGCTGGGACAGTAAGATTCAAAGAGCGTGACGCTGGAAAAGAACAGGAGGCCAGGCAGCAGGCACAAACCTTTCATCGGGAATTAGGCTTGTGGGCCAAGAGGGCTGAGAGAGATAAATGGGAGAGATGTGGAGTTGGGGGGATGTTAGCTGGGAAAGCGACAGGTGGTGAAAGTGGGGCAAAAGTGATAGGTCAGAAAAGTGATAGGTCATAGAGGAGGGTGGAGGGGACAGTTGGGAAGAAAAATGGACAGGTATGACAGGACAAGAAGGTAGTGCCAAGTTCGAAGGTTAGGTCTGGGACAGCTTGGGGAGATGGGAAATGGGGAAACTGGTGAAATCCACATTAATCCCATGTGGTTGAAGGGTCCCAAGGTGGAAGATGAGGCAATCTTCCTCCAGGCGTCAGGTGATTACGATTTGGTGATGGAGGAGGCCCACGACTTGCATGTCCTGGGAAAAGTGGGAGGGGGAGTTGAAATGTTCCCTCACTGGATGGTGTTGTTGGTTGGTGCGGTTGTCCTGGACATGTTCTATAAAACTATCCACAAGTTGGCATACTGTCTCCGCAATGTAGAGTGGAGCACATCGAGAGCAATGAATACAGTAGATGACGTGTGTGGAAGTGCAGGTAAATTTCTGTTGGACGTTGTAGGATCCTTTGGGGCCTTGCATAGAGGTGAGGGGTTATGTGTGGGCGCAGATTTTGAACTTCTTCAAGTGGCAGGGCAAGGGACCAGGAGGGGAGGGAGTGTTGGTGGGGTGAGACGTGGACCTGAGAAGGGAGTCAAGGAGGGAATGATCTCTCTGAAACGCAGATGGAGTGGGGATGA
>NW_025196031.1:0-4627 GCF_004010195.1 Chiloscyllium plagiosum
CGGAGAATCAATTGCTCCAATATGTCGATGATCCTGAAGGAACCGTTCCAGTTATATGTTAATAGCGCCGGCGGAATTGCCCAAGGTGTGCTTACCCAGCTGCGGGCAGAGAAACGTCAGCCGGTTGCATTTTTGTCAAAAATGTTAGACCCTGTGTCACGTGGATGGCCGACCTGTATCCAGGCAGTGGCAGCTACGGCAATGTTAGTAGAAGAGGCCCGGAAACTTACCTTTGGAGGAAGAATCACCACAGTATTCTCCCCACATTCGGTTAGTACCATACTGGCTCAAAAGGCTCACCGCTGGTTAACAGACTCTCGCATCCTGAAGTATGAGACGATTTTGATGACCGGAGACGATCTCAATTTTGCAAAAGATCTCAGTTACAACCCTGCCCAGTTTCTATACGGACGTCCTGCAGATGGGGAACAGGAGCATGATTGTGTGGAATTTGTAGACTTACAGACCAAAAATGAGAGGACCTGCAAGAGGCCCCGCTGGGTGAAGGACAGGAACTGTACATCGACGGGTTCTCCCGGTGCATCTCTGGGGTACGGTACAGTGGCTATGCGGTCGTAAATGGCGCAACGAAACGGACGATCGAGTCCGGACGACTGCCCGGGAAGTGGTCAGCCCAATCCTGTGAGTTGTACGCCCTCCAGAGGGCCCTTGATGGGAGGAGGCTTATCTTTGTCATGCACATCTTAAAAAAAAAGGGGTGGAATTGAGAGAGACGATTTCGGTCCAAACAATTGAGATGTGCATGACCCCAAAGTCTAAGGGGAATAGAGCCATAGGGGTAGGGTAAAACATGCTTCTCTATAATAAAGGACGAGACATCTGCTGCTACGGATTGATAAGACCACTCACATAGACAGAGTAGAAAAACAAGTCCTTGATTGATAAGACCACTAACTCTGACAGAGAAGAATAAGTCCTTGACTGATAAGACTACAGGGTAGAAAAACAACTCGGGAAACTGTTGCAGACTTTGTGAGAATGTGAACCTCGTGACTCTTTAGAGCTATAGAGGGGAGGGACTTGTACTGTATTTAATCAGAAACATTGTTAGCCTGGGGCGCCTTTTTCTCAGAAGGGTGCCCAACTCTGCAGACTTGCTAATAAAACTTTGTTTTCCTGAATTTGTCTAGAGCGATTATTGAGAAGCGATTTTCGTTTCTAACAAGGATGTTAAATACTGTGTGTGAATAATCCTGTGCCTTGGGGATTGTCAGTACTGTGTGGGAATAATCCTGTGCCCTGTTAATTGGTAAAGAGAATGTGTTTATTAATCATGTGGCCTCGGGTTTGTCAATACAGTGTGTGAATGATCTTATGGCCTTAGGATGGTCAATACTGTGTCCGAATAATCCTCTGGCCTGAGAATGGCCAATACTGTGTGTGAATAAGCCTTGACCTGAGGATGATCAATACTGTGTGTGAGTAATCCTGTGGACGGAGGATGGTCAATGCTGTGTGTGAATAATAATGTGGCCTGATGATATTCAATACTTTGTGAATACCCCTGTGGCCTGAGGATGGATAAAACTGTGTAGTAATAATCCTGTGACCTGTAAATGATCAAGACAGTCTGTGCATTAATCCTGTGGCCTATACCTTGTGAATAATCCTGCTGGCTGAGAATATTGACTATTGTGTGTGAATACTCCTGTGGCCTGAGGTTGGTCAAAACTGTGTGTGAACATTACTCTGGCCTTTGCATGGTCAATAGAGTGTCAGAATAATCCTGTGGCTTGAGGATGTTTAATACAGTGTGTGTATAATCCTCTGGGCTGAGAAAAGTCAATAATGTGTGTGAATAATCCTGTGGCCTGAGGATGTTCAATACTGTGTGTGAATAATCCTGTGGCCTGAGGATGTTCAATACTGTGTGAAAAGTCCTGTTGCAAGAGGATGGTCAATACAGGGTGGGAATACTCCAGTGGCCTGAGAATGTAAAATACTGTGTGGGAATAATTCTGTGGTCTGAGAATGGTCAATACTGTGTGGGAATAATCCTGTGACCTGTAAATGGTCAAGACAGTGTGTTAATTAATCCTGTGGCCATATGTTGGTCAATGCTGTGTGTGAATAATCCTGTTGGCTGAGAATGTTGAATACTATGTGTGAACACTCCTCTGGCCTGTGAATGGTCAATATTGTGTGGGAGTAATCTTGTGGCCTGAGGTTGGTCAATACTATGTGTGAATAATTCTGTGGCCTGAGTGTGGTCATATTCTGTGTGTGAAAAATCCTGTGGACTGAGGACGGTCAATATTGTGTGTGAATAATCCTTTGGACAGTGAATGGTCAATACCTTGTGTGCATAATCTTCTGGCCTCTGAATCGTCAGTACTGTGCAGGCGTAATCCTGTCGACTGAGGATGGTCAGTACTGTGTATGAATAATCCTGAGGCCTCAGGATGTAGAATACTGTGTGTGAATGGTCAATGCAGTGTATGAGTAATACTGTGGACTGTAAATGGTCAATACTGTGTGTGAAGAATCCTATGGTTTTAGGATGGCCCATACTGCGTGTGAGTAATCCTGTGGACTGAGGATGGTCAATATAGTGTGTGAATATTCCTGTGCACTGTGAATGCTCGATACTGTGTGTGAATATTCCTGAGGCTTGAACATGGCCAATACTGTGTGGGAATAATCCTGTGGCCTGACGTTGGTCAGTTCAGTGTGTGTATAAATCTGTGTACTGAGAATGATCAATACTGTGTGTGATTAATCCTGTGGCCTGAGGATGGTCTATACTATGCATGATTAATCGTGTGGACTGAAAATGATCAATACTGTGTTTGAATAATCCTGTAGCCTGAGAATGATCATTACAGTGTGTGCATAATCCTTTGGCCTGAGGATGGTGAAAAGCATGTGTAATTAATCCTGTTGCCTGTAGTTGGTCAATACTCTGTTTGAACTATCCTGTGGCCTGTGTCTGTTCAATGCAGTGTGTGAATAATCCTGTGGACTGAGGATGGTCAATACTGTGTGTGAATAATACTGTGGTTTTCAGATGGTCAATACTGTGAATGAGTAATCCTGTGAAGTGAGGATGGTCAATATTGTGTGTGAATAATCCATTAGAATGTGCATGGTCAATACAGTGTGTCAATAATCCTGTGGCCCATGAGTCGTCAATACTGTGTGTGAATAATCCTTTGGACGTTTGGACGTATGCTGGTCAATACTGTGTGTGAGTAATCCCGTGGACTGAGGATGGTCAGTAGAGTGTGTGAATAATTCTGTGCACTGTGAATGCTCAATACGTCATGTAAATAATCCCGAGGCTTGAACGTGGTCAATACTGTGTGGGAATAATCCTGTGGCCTGAGGTTGGTCAGTACAGTTTGTGTATAATCGTGTGGGTTAGGGTGATCAATACGGTGTGTGGTTAATCCTGTGGACTGAGAATGATCAACACTGTGACTGAGTAATCCTGTGGAATGAGGGTGGTCAGTGTTGTGTGAGAATAATCCTTTGGAATGTGAATGGTCAATAGAGTGTGTGAATAATCCTGTGCACTGTGAATGCTGAATAGTGTGTGTGATTAAGCATTTGTCTAAAGATTGTCAATGCTGTGTGTGAATGGTAATGTGGCCTGTGGATGGTCAATACTGTTTGTTAATAATCTGTGGCCTGTGGATGGTCAATTCTGTGTGGGAGTAATTCTGTGGCCTGAAGATGATCAATGATGTGTGTGAAAACTCGTGTGGTCTGAGGATGGTCAATACTGTGTGTGAAAAATGCTGTGGACTGTGAACGGTCAATACTGTGTGAGAGTAATCCTGTGGATGGAGGATTGTCAATACTGTGTGTGAATGATCCTGTGGCCTGCGAATTGTCAATACAGAGTGTGAATAACCCTTGGCCAAAGAATGGTCAATACTGTGTGTGAATAATCCTTTGAATTGTGAATGGCAAATAATCCTGCGGCCTGAGGATGGTAAATACTGTGTGAATAATTCTGGGGCCTGTGAATTGTCAATACTGTGTCTGAATAGTCCTTTGCCGAAGGATGGACAATACTATGTGTGAATAATAATATGGCCTGTGAATGTTCAATGCTGTGTGATAATAAACCTGTGGGCTGTGGATGGTCAATACTGTGTGTTAATTATCTCTGGCCTGTGCATGGTCAACACTGGTTGCAAATAATACTGTGGCCTGTGGATGGACAATACTGTGTGTGAATAATGCTGTGGTTTGAGAATGGTCAATGCTGGTTGTGAATAATCCTGTGACTTGCAAATGGTCAATGCAGTTTGTTCATTAATCCTGTGTCCGTATGCTAGGCAATACTGTGTGGGAATAATTCTGTCGGCTGAGACTGTTGAATATTGTGTGTGAGTACTCGTGTGGCCTGAGGATGGTCAATACTGTGTGGGAATAATCATGTGGCCTGAGGATACTTAATACTATGTAGGAATAATCCTGTGGTTTGAGGATTTTCAATACTGTGTGTGAATTAACCTGTGGCCTGAGAATTGCGAATACAGTGTGGGAATAATCCTGTGCACTGTGAATGCTTAATATTGTGTGTGAATAATCCTGTGTCCTGAGGGCAGTCAATACTGTGTCAGAATAATCCAATGGCCCGTGAATCATAAATACT
>NW_025196032.1:0-4103 GCF_004010195.1 Chiloscyllium plagiosum
AACACAGTAAGTTGCACTGCTCCAGGACTTACCACCACTTGCATTGCTCCGGGACTCGCTTCCCCTCGTGCTGCTCCGGGACTCGCTTGCCCTCGCGCTGCTCCGGGACTTGCTTCCCCTCACGCTGCTTCAGGACTCGCTTCCCCTCGGGCTGCTCCGGGACTCGCATACCCTCGGGCTGCTCCGGGATTCGCTTCCCCTCGGGCTGCTCCGGGATTCGCTTCCCCTCGGGCTGCTCCGGGATTCGCTTCCTCTCAGCCTGCTGCGGGATTCGCTTCCCCTCGGGCTGCTCTGGGACTGGCTTCCCCTCGCTCTGCTCTGGGACTGGCTTCCCCTCGCTCTGCTCTGGGACTGGCTTCCCCTCGGGCTGCTCCGGGACTGGCTTCCCCTCGCTGCGGGATTCGCTTCCCCTCGGGCTGCTCTGGGACTGGCTTCCCCTCGCTCTGCTCTGGGACTGGCTTCCCCTCGGGCTGCTCCGGGACTCGCTTCCCCTCGCGCTGCTCCGGGACTCGCTTCCCCTCGGGCTGCTCCGGGACTGGCTTCCCCTCGCGCTGCTCCGGGACTCGCTACCCTTTGCGCTGTTCCGGGACTGGCTTCTACTCGCACTGTTCCACGACTGGCTTCACCTCGCGCTGCTCCGGGACTCGCTTCACCTCGCGCTGCTCCGGGACTCGCTTCCGTTCGCGCTGCTCCAGGTCACGCTTCTCCTTGTGCTTCTCTGGGACTCGCTTCCCTTCATACTGCTCCGGGATTCGCTTCCCCTCGCGCTGCTCCGGGACTCGTTCACCTCGCGCTGCTCCGGGACTCGCTTCTCCTCGTGCTGCTCCGGGACTGGCTTCTCCTCGTGCTGCTCCGGGACTGGCTTCTCCTCGCGCTGCTCCGTGACTCGCTACCCCTCGGGCTGCTCCGGGACTCGCTTCCCCTCGGGCTGCTCCGGGACTCGCTTCTCCTCGCGCTGCTCCGGGACTCGCTTCACCTCGCGCTGCTCTGGGACTGGCTTCACCTCGCGCTGCTCTGGGACTGGCTTCCCTTCACGCTGCTCTGGGACTGGCTTTCCCTCGCACTGCTCCGGGACTCGCTTTCGTTTGCGCTGCTCCGGGACTCGCTTCCCTTCGCGCTGTTCCCGGACTGGCTTCTCCTCGCGCTGCTCCGGGACTGGCTTCCCCTCGCGCTGCTCCGGGACTCGCTTCTCCTCGCGCTGCTCCGGGACTTGCTTCTCCTCACGCTGCTCCGGGACTGGCTTCCCCTCGGGCAGATCCAGGACTGGCTTCCCTTTGGGCAGATCCGGGACTGGCTCCCCCTCGCGCTTTTCCGGGACTGGCTTCAGCTCGCTCTGCACCGGGACTGACCTCCCCTCGCGCTGCTCCGGGACTCGCTTCACCTCGCGCTGCTCCGGGACTTGCTTCTCCTCGCGGCTGCTCCGGGACTTGCTTCTCCTCACGCTGCTCCGGGACTGGCTTCCCCTCGGGCAGATCCGGGACTGGCTTCCCCTAGGGCAGATCCGGGACTGGCTTCCCCTCGCGCTTTTCCGGGACTGGCTTCAGCTCGCTCTGCACCGGGACTGACCTCCCCTCGCGCTGCTCCGGGACTCACTTCACCTCGCGCTGCTCCGGGTCTCAGTTCACCTTGCGCTCCTCCGGGACTCACTTCACCTTGCGCTGCTCCGGGACTCGCTTCACCTCACGCTGCTCCGGGACTGGCTTCCCCTCACGCTCTTCCCGGACTCGCTTCTCCTCGCGCTGCTCTGGGACCCGCTTTTCCTCGTGCTGCTCCGGGACTCGCTTCACCTTGCGCTGCTCCGGGACTGGCTTCTTCTCGCGCTGCTCCGGGACCCGTTTCTCCTCGCACTTCTCCGGGACTCGCTTCTCCTCGCGCTTCTCTGGGACTTGCTTCACCTCGCACTTCTCCGGGACTCGCTTCTCCTCGCGCTTCTCTGGGACTTGCTTCTCCTCGCGCTGCTCCGTGACTCGCTACCCCTCGGGCTGCACCGGGACTCGCTTCTCCTCGCGCTGCTCTGGGACTCGCTTCACCTCGCACTTCTCCGGGACTCGCTTCTCCTCGCGCTTCTCTGGGACACGCTTCTCCTCGCGCTTCTCCGGGACTCGCTTCACCTCGCGCTGCTCCGCGACTCGCTTCCCTTCGCGCTGCTCCGGGACTGGCTTCCCCTCGCGCTGCTCCGGGACACGCTTCTCCTCGCGCTGCTCTGGGACCTGCTTTCCCTCGCACTGCTCCGGGACTCGCTTCCGTTTGCGCTGCTCCGGGACTCGCTTCCGTTTGCGCTGCTCCGGCACTCGCTTCCGTTTGCGCTGCTCCGGGACTCGCTTCCGTTTGCGCTGCTCCGGGACTCGCTTCCGTTTGCGCTGCTCCGGGACTCGCTTCCCTTCGCGCTGCTCCGGGACTCACTTCACCTCGCACTGCTCCGAGACTGGCTTCACCTCGCGCTGCTCCGGGACTCGCTTCTCCACACGCTGCTCCAGGACTCGCTTCTCCTCATGCTGCTCCGGGACTTGCTACCCTTTGCGCTGCTCCAGGAATGGCTTCTCTTCTTGCTGCTCCAGGAATCGCTTCCCCTCGGGCTGCTCTGGGACTCGATTCTCCTTGCGCTGCTCCGGGACTCACTTCACCTCGCGCTGCTCTGGGACTTGCTTCTCCTCGCGCTGCTAGGGACTCGCTTCCCCTCGGGCAGATCCGGGAATGGCATCCCCTCGGGCAGATCCGGGACTGGCTTCCCCTCGGGCAGATCCGGGACTGGCTTCCCCTCGCGCTTTTCCGGGACTGGCTTCAGCTCGCTCTGCACCAGGACTGACCTCCCCTCGCGCTGCTCCGGGACTCGCTTCCCCTCGCGCTCTTCCCGGACTCGCTTCCCCTTGCGCTGCTCTGGGACTCGCTTCTCCTCGTGCTGCTCCGGGACTGACTTCCCGTCACACTGCTCCGGGACTCGCTTCACCTCGTGCTGCTCCGGGACTCACTTCACCTCGCCCTGCTCCGAGACTGGCTTCACCTCGCGCTGCTCCGGGACTCGCTTCTCCTCACGCTGCTCCCGGATTCGCTTCTCCTCACGCTGCTCCGGGACTTGCTTCCCTTTGCGCTGCTCCAGGAATGGCTTCTCTTCGTGCTGCTCCAGGATTCGCTTCCCCTTGGGCTGCTCTGGGACTCGATTCTCCTCGCGCTGCTCCGGGACTCACTTCACCTCGCGCTTCTCTGGGACTTGCTTCTCCTCGCGCTGCTCCGGGACTCGCTTCCCCTCGGGCAGATCCGGGACTGGCTTCCCCTCAGGCAGATCCGGGACTGGCTTCCCCTCGCGCTTTTCCCGGACTGGCTTCAGCTCGCCCTGCACCGGTACTGACCTCCCCTCGCGCTGCTCCGGGACTCGCTTCTCCTCGCGCTGCTCCGGGACTCGCTTCTCCTCGCGCTGCTCCGGGATCTGCTTTTCCTTGCGCTGCTCCGGGACTCGCTTCTCCTCGCGCTGCTCCGGGACTCACTTCACCTCGCGCTGCTCCGGGTCTCAGATCACCTTGCGCTCCTCCGTGACTCACTTCACCTCGCGCTGCTCCGGGACTCGCTTCCCCTCGCGCTCTTCCCGGACTCGCTTCCCCTTGCGCAGCTCCGGGACTCGATTCACCTAGCGCTGCTCCGGGACTCGCTTCTCCTTGCGCTGCTGTGGGACTCACTTCACCTCGCGCTGCTCCGGGTCTCAGTTCACCTTGCGCTCCTCCGGGACACACTTCACCTCGCGCTGCTCCGGGACTCGCTTCCTCTCGCGCTTTTCCCGGACTCGCTTCCCCTTGCGCTGCTCCGGGACTCGCTTCACCTCGCGCTGCTCCGGAACTGGCTTCCCCTCACGCTCTTCCCGGGCTCGCTTCCCCTTGCGCTGCTCTGGGTCTCGCTTCTCCTCGTGCTGCTCCGGGACTGACTTCCCCTCACACTGCTCCGGGACTCGCTCACCTCGCGCTGCTCCGGGACTCACTTCACCTCGCGCTTCTCCGAGACTGGCTTCACCTCACGCTGCTCCGGGACTCGCTTCTCTTCACGCTGCTCTGGGACTTGCTTCACCTCGCGCTGCTCCGGGACTCGCTTCTCCTCACGCTGCTCCGGGACTCGCT
>NW_025196032.1:4195-4628 GCF_004010195.1 Chiloscyllium plagiosum
TCACCTCGTGCTGCTCCGGGACTCGCTTCTCCTCGCGCTGCTCCGGGACTTCCTTCTCCACGCGCTGCTCCGGGACTCGCTTCACCTCGTGCTGCTCTGGGACTCGCTTCTCCTCGCGCTGCTCCGGGACTCGCTTCTCCTCACGCTGCTCCGGGACTCGCTTCTCCTCGCGCTGCTCCGGGACTTGCTTCCCCTCGGGCTGCTCAAGGACTCGCTTCTCCTCGCGCTGCTCCGGGATTCGCTTCACCTCGCACTGCTCCTGGACTCGCTTCACCTCGCACTTCTCCGGGACCTTCCTCGCGCTGCTCCGGGACTCGCTTCTCATCACGCTGCTCCGGGACTTGCTTCTCCTCACGCTGCTCCGGGACTCGCTTCCCCTCGGGCTGCTCAAGGACTCGCATCTCCTCGCGCTGCTCCGGGACTCGCTTCACCT
>NW_025196033.1:0-2111 GCF_004010195.1 Chiloscyllium plagiosum
TGTGTGTATGTGTGTGTGTGTATAGGGCAGACTTTATTAGGAGATCCAAGTTTTAATTAGTAGAATTATATAAATGCCGACCATTCATAACTGTTTACCTGTAGCTAGACGCTATTTACATGCAATAAATTGTAACTTTGTAAAAATACATAAACCTGCTCCATGCTTTCTGTCACCAATAGTCTAGTACTATTAACACTAGACTGTTAATCCAGAGATCCAGGTACATTTCTGGGAACTTGGGCTCAAATCCCACCATGGTAGATGGTGCAATTTGAATTCAAAATAAATCAGAGATTAAGAATATAATAAAGACTATCAATCCATTGTTGACTGTCAGGAAAACCCCATCTGGCTCATTAATATCCTTTAGGAAATGAAACCACTACCTTTACCTGCTCTGGTCGAAATGTGATTCCAAACCCACACCAATGTGGTTGACTCTGAACTCCCCTCTGGGCACTTAGGGATGGGCAATAAATGCTCCATGTGTAAATTCCACTCCAAGGCACACACCATCCTGACTTGGAAATATGTCGTTGTTCTGACAGTTTCGCGGTCAAAATCCTGGAATTCCCTCCCTAAGGGCATTGTGGGTTTACCTATGGCACATGGATTGTAGCAGTTCAAGAAGGCATCTCACCACCACCTTCTCAATGGGCGACTAGGCATGGACAATAAAAGCTGGCCCAGTGATTTGTGCCATAGCACTCATTCATTTCTGTAAGAGATCCAGAGCATAATAAACTTATCTACACTTTCTATCTTTCTGCATCTGAAAGACTACTGTGCCCAACAAAGTTGAGCATGTATCTTCTGCTGCTGTGGTTAGTAGATGTGGATTGTGATATGCTAGGATTTCTGAGGAAACCAGGAGTTGCTTTCTTTGTCAAAAGCTTTGACACTGACATTCCGATAACATTTTCAGCCCTGCCTTATTGTCATCTTAAACACTCATTTACTTTCTGGGTTTGGGAAAAACTTCCCATTATTTTGCTATTCTATTCTATCATACTGAATATTTGAAGTTTGATGATATCACTCAGTGGTGGAAATACCCTAATATCCTTGGTTTTATGTGGATGCACTGATTTTTATTTTATTCATTTGTGGTATTTGGGTGTCACTGGTTGGGCCAGCTTTTATTGTCCATGCCTAGTTGCCCATTGAGAAGGTGGTGGTGAGATGCCTTCTTGAACTGCTACAATCCATGTGCCATAGATAAACCCACAATGCCCTTAGGGAGGGAATTCCAGGATTTTGACCGCGAAACTGTCAGAACAACGACATATTTCCAAGTCAGGATGGTGTGTGCCTTGGAATTTACACATGGAGTTGTTCCCATGTATCTGCTTTCCTGTCCTTATAGATAGAAGTGAGTTTGGAAGGTGTTTGTGAATTTCGGCAGTGCATCTTATAGATGGTGCACACCACTGACTTGGGAGCAGCGCCACGTCGTGGTCCACATAGGCATCAACGACATAGGTAGGAAGAGAGATGGGGATTTAAGGCAGAAATTCAGGGAGCTGAATTCAGAGAGGAGTTGAACACATGGCTACAGGGATGGTGCAGGAGGGAGGGTTTTGGATTCTTGGATAATTGGGGCTCTTTCTGGGGTAGGTGGGGCCTCTATAAGCAGGATGGTCTTCATCTGAACCAGAGGGGTACCAATATCCTGGGGGGGGAAATTCGCTAAGGCGATTGGGTTGGGTTTAAACTAATCCAGCAGGGGGATGGGAACCAAAATTGTAGTTCGAGTAGAGAAAAGGTTGAGAGCAGGGAGGTCTGAAATCAAGTTTCAGGGACGCAAGATGGCACCGGGAAGCAAGAAGTTGGTTTGAAGTGTGTCTACTTCAACACCAGGGCCATCCTGAATAAGATGGGTTGGTACCTGGGACTTTGATGTTGTGGCCATTTCGGAGACTTGGATAGAGCAGGGACAGGAATGGTTGTTGCAGGTTCCAGGATTTAGATGTTTCAGTAAGAGCAGAGAAGATGGTAAAAGAGGGGGAGGTGTGGCATTGTTGGTCAACGACAGTATTACAGTTTTACCTGCACATCCACCAATATCATTTATTGTATCCGTTGCTCCCGATGCGGTCTCCTCTACA
>NW_025196033.1:2891-4628 GCF_004010195.1 Chiloscyllium plagiosum
CCCTCCCCTCTGATCTATCACCTTCATCCCCTCCCCCACTCACCTATTGTACTCTATGCTACTTTCTCCCCACCCTCCTCTCATTTATCTCTCCACCCTTCAGGCACTCTGCCTGTATTTCTGATGAAGGGCTTTTGCCCGAAACGTCGATTTTCCCACTCCTCGGATGCTGCCTGAACTGCTCTGCTTTTCCAGCGCCTCTAATCCAGAACCTGGTTTCCAGCATCTGCAGTCATTGTTTTTACCCAGTAATACGTTGGAAAAAGGATGTTTGGGGACTCGTCAACTGAGGGAGTATGGACTGAGGTTAGAAACAGGAAAGGAGAGGTCACCCTGTTGGGAGTTTTCTATAGGCCTCCGAATAGTTCCAGAGATGTAGAGGAAAGGATAGCAAAGATGATTTTCGATAGGAGTGAGAGAGACAGGATAGTTGTCACGGGGGATTTCAACTTTCCAAATATTGACTGGGAACACACTACAGTACGAGTACTATAGATGGGTCAGTTTTTGTCCAGTGTGTGCAGGAGGGCTTCCTGACACAGTATGTAGACAGGCCAACAAGGGGCGAAGCCACATTAGATTTGGTACTGGGCAATGAGCCCGTCCAGGTGTTAGACTTGGAAGTAGGTGAGCACTTTGGTGATAGCGATCACAATTCTGTTATGTTTACTTTAGTGATAGAAAGGGATAGGTGTATACCACTGGGCAGAGTTACAGTTGGGGGAAAGGCAATTACGATGTGATTAGGCAAAATTTAGGAAGCAAAGGATGAGGAAGGAAACTGCAGGGGATGGGCACATTAGAAATGTGGAACTTATTCAAGGAAAAGCTCCTGAGTGTCCTAGATAAGTATGTACCTGTCAGGCAGGGAGGAAGCTGTAGAGTGCTGGAGCCGTGGTTTACGAAGGAAGTGGAATCTCTGGTCAAGAGGAAGAAGAAGGCTTATGTTAGGATGAGATGTGAAGGCTCAGTTAGGGTGCTTGAGGGTTACAAGGTAGCCAGGAAAGATCTAAAGAGAGAGCTCAGAAGAGCCAGGAGGAGACATGAGAAGTTGTTGGCAGATAGGATCAGGGTAAACCCTAAGGCTCTAGCAGTCCTTGTTTTTACCTAAACCCTAAGGCTTTCTAAGGAATAAAAGAATGACGAGAGTAAAATTAGGGTCAATCAAGGATAGTAGTGGGAAGTTGTGTGTGGAGTCAGAGGAGATGGGGGAACACTAAATGAACATTTCTCGACAGCATTCACTCTAGAAAACGACAATGTTGTCGAGGAGAATACTGAGATACAGGCTACTAGACTAGGTGGGATTGAGGTTCACAAGGAAGAGGTATTAGAAATCCTGCAGAGTGTGAAAATAGATATGTCCCCTAGGCCGGATGGGATTTATCCTGGGATCCTCTGGGAAGCCAGAGAGGAGATTGCCGAGCCTTTGACGTTGATCTTTAAATCGTCATTGTCTACAGGAATAGTGCCAGAAGACTGGAGGATAGCAAATGTGGTTCCCCTGTTCAAGAAGGGGAGTAGAGACAACCCTGGTAATTATAGACCAGTGAGCCTTACTTCAGTTGTTGGTAAAGTGTTGGAAAAGGTTATAAGAGATAGGATTTATAATCATCTAGAAAAGAATAATTTGGTTAGGGATAGTCAGCACGGTTTTGTGAAGGATAGGTCGTGCCTCACAAAACTTATTGAGTTCTTTGAAGAGGTGACCAAACAGGTAGATGAGAGTAAACCGGT
>NW_025196034.1:0-4628 GCF_004010195.1 Chiloscyllium plagiosum
CTGTCAAAAGCTCCCTGAAAATTCAAATATTGGCTCTCCTTTGTCGATGTCACAATCAACATCCTCCCCAAACTCCAAGTGGTTTATCAAAACGATTTCCCTTTCTAAAATCTAGGCTGACTCCGCAAATCATATCATTATTCTCCAAAGATATAGTTATTGTGGATTACTAAAAAAATCTAATAGTTTCTCTCACATCTGAGATCGAATTATTCATCAGTTGGTATTCTGTTTTAAATATTTGTGGTCACAGTAGTTACTTCTAAGTCTGCAGTATCCTTTCCATAACATAAAATGCTTTGACAAACTTTGCCCTCCCTCAAAGAGTTAAGGAATTGACTGTACAGAATCAGGCCATTCTGTACCTGCTCCCGAAAGAGCTACCTGGCAAGTACAACTCTCCAGCCCTAACTCTGTAACCCTCTCAATTCATAACTCATTTAGTCCAGCAACTTACCAACATTCAATCCAATGAGCTTTGTTTTTTTCGCAGTACTTCCTCTTTGATAATTCTAACTTCTTGCAGTTCCACATTTTCGCCAGTCACCCTGACATTTCGGGAAGATTTTCTATTCCTTCCTCTGTAGAGACATAACCAATATATTCACCTCACCGGCCGGAGATGGCCTCCATCACCTTGTGAGTACATGAGAAGATCGCACTCTGGCAAAATGAATGCTTCACCCGCTCCTACTTGGAACGTTTCAGAATCAAAACACTTGTTGGGCATCTTTAGTACTGTCCTCTCCCTGGTGTGATACTACAGTTTGTGCTGATGGAGGTTTCACAGGTCTGTGACTTCATTGTTGAAATTAACTGGCTTCATACTTTGCACATGAGAAAGGTACAACATTGGGAAATACTTGTGGAAATCTCAGAAAGGATAGTGTGGTGTTCTGCTCCTTCCTGTGCAGTCTCTGCAGACCCAGACTCTCTCCAAAATGCAGTGCCCAAACTTTGTCCAGAGTGGGGACACCAGTCCCTCAGTTTTCCTAAATCATTGCAGTAGCTGATAACACAAACCCAAGAATACAATCCAGAGAACCTCTACTCACTTTCCAGTGACGGGTACAAGTCAAATCTCTGAATACATGTCACACCCACTCAAAGTTTAGAAATGACTTTTTCTCCTCAGTTTCCATTTCAGGCTGACAAACCATTGCAGCTCTGCACAGTCCCTGTGACCTGAAATATTACTGGCTCTGTTCTCTATTGAAATAGTTGACAATGTAACTGAAAAAAATTCTTTACCTCAGTCTCAATAACAGCAACACTACCCATTACCAGTGTAGATGCTGGGGATCCGATCGTCTAGTGCTATTATCTCCAGACTATTAACCCAGGGGCCCAGCTAATGACTCAGACCTGGACCTTGAATCCCGCCTCATCAGATTGTGGAACTTGAATTCAATGTAGTATTTGGATGAACAATCTAATGAAGATTGTCAATTATCAAATAAAACCTGGCCCACTTGTGTCCTTCGTGGAAGGAAATATGTTACCTTCACGTGTTCAGGTCTACATGTGACACCAGACCCAAAGAAATGTAATTGACTCTCAATTGCCCTTTGAAATGGCCAAGCCAGCCATTCAGTCATATCTCTGCAAGATCTCAATGAAATGATAGCAGATAGATCTAAGCACTGGCAGCCTACAGCATTTGGGCTACATTGGTTCAAGCAGGCAGCTCACCAACACCTTCTCGTGGGCAACCCGGAAAGTGAAATATATACTGGCCAAGCCAGTGACACACATGTCCCATTATTGAATAAAAGAAGATGACCACACTCAGGGAAGAGAGACAGAGGGGACATACCTCGTTTTAAGCAGGGACTTGGATATATATCTACATAGGCATGATACTCAGGAATATGGAAAAGATTTTAAAAATCAACGACATTAATATCACATTTTATTTCCATCCCAGCTGATTATCAACAATTCCTTTGTTTGATTTTTTTACTCTATATCTCTTTTTCTCTATATATCAACCTCACTCGACCAACACAATTTAACTATTTCCCAGCTGTTTCAGATCTGCTGCATGGTGACTGGACTGAAAATGTCAACTCTGTTTTTCTCTCAATAGAAACTGCCAAACCCGTTCCGTTTCCCCAGCACTTTTTGTTTCAGATCTTCAGTAGCTTTCTTTGTTTGATTTAATGTTTATTTTTGGTATTTCATGGGATGTCATCATCACTGCCAAGGGCAGCATTTGATGACCATCACTAATTGCCCTTAATTGTAACCTTTCCACAAGGCAGAACTGAGCCAAGCACATTGTTGTGAACTCACTCTCAATCCAGACCCTGTAACAATGTTAGATTCCTTTAGCAAAGGACATCAGTGAAACAGGCAGATTTTTAGACAAAATGTTCCTCGTTTTATGGTTACAGTTTGTGCATTTGTTTTTATTTAGATTCTTATCATTTGAATTTAAGTTCTGCGATCAGCTATGGTAAGATTTGAAACAGTATCTTTAGTATTCTGATCTGTGCCTCCGAATCACCCATCCAGCGACATTACTACTCGGACACAGTGTCCCTGTCATGAACTTACTTTAGAGACATTACAAGTTTGTTATCGATCTATTCGTAACTGGAGCAGTGGCTAGCAGTGGCATCTGTAAAATCTGACCTTCACCAAGGCAAAGATAATGGTTCATTCAGCAACAGCACTGACACAATGGTGGAGACTCAGGTTGTTATGAAGCTGGTAGTGAGCAGGTTTGGTGATGGAGACAATACCAAGACATCAATCAGTTCAACGCAAAAAGGGTGCTCACAGTTTTGTTTCAAATGTTTGTGAGAAAGATGTCTGAAATTTGTGGATAATGAGTGGAATTTACAACGAAACTAAATACAGTATTTTCTGTTTTTACCAGATATAGATAACAAAAAAAAACCACAATGAAGTTGAACATGATTTATGTAAGTAATAAATAGATAGAGGTGGAAAAACTTACCAGGAACACCAACAATAGCGAGGATGGGATAATAACATGCCTGAATAATCAACAGTATACCGTACATTTGGTCTGCTAATGTTGACTGAGACCAGGAAAACCAGAAAAGACCATCGGATAAACTCCTGTACATTGTTGTGACATTCCAGTCTAATGTTCTCAGATTCTGGTCGATTATTGGAACATTCCAGTCTAACGTTCTTAGATTCTGATCCATTGTTGTAACATTCCAGTCTAATATTCTCAGGTTATGATCCATTACTGGAACTTTCCAGTCTGTTGTTCTCAGATTCTGATCTCTCCTTTCCCCGTAGCTGCTGACTCCTTTCGTGTCGGAGGTGGCGTATCTGCTGCTACCAAGGTATAAGGCACCAAAAGAAGTCCCTGACTAATAGGAGAGGGAAAGCCTCTATTGACACAGTTGAATCCATGGAGGCTGACATCAATCACAGTTACTAAACAAACAGTTCCAATTAACCCTTTCACTACTGCACTTGCAGCTCACATTAACAACTGGACTGGATTGGATGTCGAGATCTCTAGCTATTGGCCACATCTCCGGACACTAATTGCTCTTACAAAGTCGGTGGCGAGGTGAGGGCGGAGTGGAAGTGATGGATTTTTTCTTTTTGCAGGTTAGATGATTCTGCTGTGCTGTTCACGTACAATGTTGTAATGGCGTGCAGCCCCGAAAATCATACAATCAAGTTGTTATTGTGTTGTTCTCTCCTCCGCTAGAACAACTGCCAACCAAAAGATTGTCCCTGGGCATCGTTGCTGTTGACGTACAGAGAAAGTTTGGATAGGTCTGGACATGACTCTGACTGCTATGTGAAGGCAACACTGTAATGTGAACACACAATGCGCTTCGGTATTTTTTAATCGACAAGCATCTTATTGCTGTTTTGTTCGCTTTGAAACTGTGAGATTTACATTTTTTGACTTCAGTCCAAAGAAAAAAACCGGAATGTACAAAGACCTGATTCATTAAAACCCCTGGATTAATGAGCCAGGGACGGAATGAAAATAACATTAGTTAGGAGACAGAAAGGAATGGGAGCAGTGGTTGTTGAGATTTGAAGGGTAGACAACGATATTCCCCCAGTCACCATCACGCTTTCTGGCAGACAGAATTAAATGCAATGCAAAGCAACCAAAATGAGATATAATGCGGTTTGCTGATGTGGCTCTGTGGGTCGGGCATTAGCACTACACTTTCACAGCTAGGGCCTGGTTCGATTCCAACCTCAGGCGAATCTCTGTGTGGAGTTTGCATATTCTCCCCAGGTTTTAATGTATTTCATCCCTCAGTTCAAAGACTTGCAGATTAGGTGAATTGGCTAGCTAATCTTCTCATTGTGTTCACCGATGTGTAGGTTAGGCACAATAGTGAGGGCTCAATATGGGGGGCGGGTGGGGAGGGGTAGACGAATGGGTCTGGTCAGGTTACTCTTCCAAGGACCTGTTTCCACACTACATGCATTTGATGAATGTGAACAGGGCTATTTCAAATGGAAAGAATAGTATGCTACATAAGTATTTCAATCACTGGATTTTACAGTTCGACAGGGTTGTGCACAGAGAGAACATAGAACATTACAGCGCAGTACAGACCATTCTGCACTCGATGTTGCACCGACCTATGAAACCAATCTGAAGCCCA
>NW_025196035.1:0-4628 GCF_004010195.1 Chiloscyllium plagiosum
GTAATTCCTATACCCAAAACAATGGTAAACCCAGTTACTGACAAGAGGAACGAGCAGATAATGTAATGACAAATCAATATATTCAATTTGCTGGAGTTTTTTTATCATATTTTTTCTTCAATTTAGGTGGAAGGCAGGAAATACTCCACCACACCATGTCTCCTCATCGCTTCAATGTGTCCTCTTGATGCACCACGTTGTCTCATCCCGTTGTATATTCTTATTGTTACATGTTCTCTCATAACTTGGTGTGAACCAGCAGTGAACTACGACTTCTTAATTTGATACAATTGTGTTTTTAGAATTCATGATCATTTTAATTTTGGGAAAAAAAAAATTGTTAGAAATGAAATGTCTCCTGTTCTTGTGTGATATGAACACTGTCAGTTCATTACATTGCATGTGCTGTCACAGATTTTATTAAAATTATACAGATCTCCAGACTAATTCTTTTTGGTGTTGAAGTTCTAATTTTACCATCATGTCTCAATAATTCATCCACAATGTTCTGTCCAATTCTATTTAATGAGCTCAGCAGGATGACAAAGTACTTATGTATTATAATGGACCTAGGTCCCTCTGTTAACTCAGACCAGAAATTTAGCAGGTTGAACAGGTGAGTATCAAATCACCCACTTCCTCATCCCAGCAGTTGGACACCAGGAAGACTTCATTCCCAAATCTAATTTATATATTTCCCAGGAAACAGAATAAAGTCAGGAATCTCAGTTAAATCACTGGGAGGAGGCTCCTGATCACAAAGTACCATTTCCTATTGTGACAGGAGCTAGAGTAGTGTTTAGACTCATAGAGATATACAACACAGAAATAGACCCTTCAGTCCAACTTGTCCATGCCGACCAGATATTCGAACCTAATCTAGTCCCATTTGCCAGCACTTGGCCCATATCCTTCTAAACCCTTCCTATTCATATACCCACCAAGATGCCTTTTAAATGTTGTAATTGTACCAGCCAAGCCAAATAAAGTCCAATAAACGGATTATATCAACATTAAAACTGTTAAAACCAGCCGTAAACAATCTAATCAAACTTCCTATGCCAGGTCATTATCAGGGGGATCTGAGTGGAGGTTCGAACAACTCTACGGGTGATAGAGTGTGTAAAAAGGTGTAGAGATGACCATGCAAGTGAGCTACATTGCCCTGAGAGTCCATCACCTCTACATTTTCCAAAGCAGCATACTTGTTTGAAATGGGGGATAGCCGCAGAAAACTCCTACACTACCTGCCTCCCTCTTCCACCTTTCCTGGAGTTAACCCAACCACCTTATTGCATCTGCGGCTTTTCTCCCTTCCTATAACTGACATCCATCATGCCCCCCTAGCTCCTGTAAATTCCTCATTGCCTCTAACTGCTGCTCCAACCGATCCATGTAATATGATAGGATTCACAACTAAAGACACTTCCTGCAGACATAATCATCAGTGACATGGAAACACATCTGACAGAAAGAGCATATCACTCTACTAAAGGCCATCTTTGTTCCTTCATAAACTACAGACCCAGAAAATAGATTTTTGGGGCAAGTTTTTTTAATTCACTCATTGGACATGGGACTTATGTGTAGCTGGTGGTCAACCCTAAATGCCCATCCCGAACAATTGATAGTGATTTGCCTTCTTGAACTGATGCAGTCCATGTGCTGTGGTTTGACTCACAATGCCAAAGATGTGCAGGTCAGTTGAATTGGCCATGCTAAATTGCCCGTAGTTTTAGGTGAAGAGGTAAATGTAGGGGAATGGGTCTGGGTGGGTTGCGCTTCGGTGGGTCGGTGTGGACTTGTTGGGCCGAAGGGCCTGTTTCCACACTGTAATCTAATCTAATCTAGATGCCCTAAGGGAGAGAATTCCAGGATATTTGCCCAATGACACTGAAGGAATGGTGATATATTTCCAAGTCAGGATGGTGAGTGGATTGGAGGGGAACTTGAAGGTGGTGGTATTCCCATATATCTGTCCTTCTAGATGGAAGTGATTTGAAAGTGTTGTCTGTGGATATTTGGTGATTTTCTGCAGTGTATCTCTGTAGATGGTACACACTGCTGGTGATACCAATTAAGCATGCCACTTTCTCCTGGATGGTGTCAAGCTTCTTGGGTTTTGTTGGGGCTGCACTCATTCAAGCAAAGTTCTTTATTCATTCACAGGATGAGGGTGTCATAGGCAAGGCAGCATTTATTGCCCATCCCTAATTGCCCAGAGGGCAGTTGAGAGTCAATGACATTGTTGTAGGTCTAGAGTCATATGTAGGCCAGATCAGGTAAGGCTGGCAGTTTCCTTCTCTAAAGGACATTAGTGAACTAGATGGGTTTTTCCGACAATTGACAATGAATCCATGGTCATCATTAGTTTCTTAATTCCAGATATTCTTTTTTTTTATTGAATGCAAATTCCACCATCTACCATGGCTGGATTTGAACCTGAGTCCCCAGAATATTATCTGGATATCTGAATTAACATTCCAGCAATAATACCATTAGACACTGCCTCTCCTACTAGTGGGATTCCAGACACTCCTGACTTGTGCATTCTAGATTGTGGGCAGGCTTTGGAGAGTCAGGAGGTGAGTAACTCCTAGAATCTGACTAGCTCTTGTAGCCATTGCATTTCTATGGTGTGTCCAATTGCGTTTCTGTTCAGTAGTAACTCCAAGGTTTGAGAATGTGTGATGTTGGAAAAGCACAGCAGGTTATGCAGCATCCAAGGAGCAGGAGAATCAACGTTTTGGGCAGGTAGCATCTGGAGTCCTCATTTTCTCCTCGTAACTCCAAGGGTGTTGATAGTGGGGCATTCAGTATTGGTAACACAATCAAATGTCAGGGAGTGTTGGTTAGATTGTCTCTTATTGATTGATTAAATGTGTGATTGATTAAAAGTTTACTATTAGTTGGTTAGTTGAATAAGACCAGAGAGAAGTACTAGAAATTATTTAACTCATGAATTTGTATAAATTAATTAAATAAGTAGAGATGGCTGGACAGGTCCTGAAACAAACTCGCTACCATAGCCACATTTCCTTCCTCAGTGCCTGCCTCCTCAACCAACTGATCGCACATGGACTCAGTACATACTACAAATTCAAATCTACTAGCAACGGTTCTCCTTCTGGATCCTCCACTCCACACTTACAGCCATGCGGCGCCACCTGACCTCTCTACAGTCAGCTATGCCTCAACTGAGGGCCACACTCTCAGAACTGCACAGGACCTCTTCTGTACTGGACTTAAGAAGAATTCTACTCTCAACAAACATGATTTCTTCACCATTTCAAACATCAAAAACAGTAAGTACGGCAAACTTTTATATACCCACCTCAATAACCAGCGCTCCTCAAACATTCCAGAAGCTTTCCCCAGCCTATGGAACTACTCGGCCGCCCTTAGCCATGAGGCCAAGACAGCCACCATCACCGTGGCGATCGATGACATCACTTCCGCCCCACTGACCCGCAATTTGCAGCCATGGCTGCTCATGCTACCTTTGCGACTGCCAGCCAGACAAAAGCCGCCGAAACTGCCGGACAACTAATACCCGCCGCAATCACCCCGAGATCCGCCACTGCCGGAACCAACGCAAGGCCCAACCGATAATACACTTCCAAACCCCCCGCCCCGTTGCCATCTCCGCAGCCACTTCCGCCCCCTTCTGACATCACTCCCGCCTCTGACATCACCCCTAATGCCACGTGTTCCACGACTTCCGCCCACATCACGGCCGCCTCTGCAGCCAATTCTGTCTCTAATGACTTCACCCACACCACACTTTTCGTCACTTCCGTCCCTGATGTCATCACTGACGTTATGTGTTCCACGACTTTCACCACCCCAATGCCGTCGTTGCCACCACTTCCACCCCCACCAACACCACTTACCTGCACACTGCTGACATACCCATCCTACGGATCCCACTGTCACAATCACCGCCCCCCAGAACTCTGAGGGGAACATCACTTCTGCAAATGACTCCACTCCCATTCTCCCTACCGCCACACTTACTCCAGTTACAGGCTCTGCCCCTCCCCACTCCCAGCTCCACACCTATACCAGGTCCTAGCTCCCAGCCCTGCCGAGTTTTCACCATCACCCCCCTTTCACTCGCCTCCAACACAGTGCATCCACCTGGACACCCCGTGCTGGCCTATTACCTGCCCTCAATCTCTTCATTTCCAACTGCCGCCAAGACATTAACCGCCTCAACCTGTCTACCCCCCTCCCACTCCAACCTCTCACCCTCACAACTCGCAGCCCTCCACTCCCTCTGCTCCAATCCCAACCTCACCATCAAACCAATAGATAAAGGGAGTACACTGGTAGTTTGGCGCACAGACCTTTACAATTCCTGATGAAGGGCTCCTGCCTGAAATGTTGATTTCCTGCTCCTCGGATGCTCCTGACCTGCTGTGCATTTCCAGCACTGCACTCTTTGACTCTGATCTCCGGCTTCTACAGGCCTCACTTTCACCTAGGTGATGTGCTGTAGCTGTATCATGTTGGAGCTGGCTGATCCCATTGTGAACAGCAGTGACCACATCTGCAGCAAGTATTGGTTGCTGGAAGAACTTCTGGCTCAGAGCTGATGATCTGGAATCTGAGTTTCAAACACTGCG
>NW_025196036.1:0-1906 GCF_004010195.1 Chiloscyllium plagiosum
ACGTACCCTCTCTCTCCGCACACTCTGCGCCCTATCTCTCCATCTCCCACTATGTGACTTCTTCTCACCGTCCCCTCTGACTTTCGCATTCTCCCCATCCTCACTCCGTTTCTCTCTGACGGTGAGTCATGAGAAAATGTGGGAGGAATATGAAGGGGTAGTCAGAGTTAGAGAGAAGTTGCTGGAGAGAGAGAGAAGAGTGGACAAGGGTGGAGAAACCGTGGAGGTAAGAGAGAGTGAGACAAAACGTGGGCTGGCAAGAGACGGAAGTGAAAGTGAGAGTGGAGAGAAAGGGCTTGTGCACAGAGGAAGCGAGGGAGGAAAATGAGATGAAGTAACAGGGTAGGTAAATTTGGGACTGTGTGTAAATGAAGGATTCGAGAGGGAGCCAGTCATAGAGAAAGCGAGATACAGGTTGACTGGAGATAGCGGCAACGGGGTAGAGGTTTGAACAGTGACGAAGACCAGGTCGGTGTGGGGGACCCAGAGGTGAAAGCAATGACAGAGCAACTATAATCGAACTCCTGAGCTCATGCCCCGGTCCCCTCCGCTTCACGAATGACCAAGACTTGTGGCTGACTCTGTCTCTGTCCAGCTCAGCTTCTTCAAAACAATGACATCCAACAATATAATTCAATTTGAAGTGATCGATACAGTCAGTGGGATGGTGTCTTTACATACTGGCACCTGAGTTGATAGAATTGTTGAAATGTACCTGTAACCCGCCTGTTGGATAAGGTTGGGCAAACCAGCGCTACCCACAGGCTGATACGAAAGCGACAGGCTGCTTCATCGCTGAAAAAATCAACTACAATGAGAGACTCCCGGATGGGTTGATTAATAAGTGAATTTGATTGATTGATATATTTGGGTGAAGGGATATTTCAGCACATTCTTCAGCTGCTGTCTGAACTTTGTCTGTGTCACAGCATAAATTGCGGTGTTTGTGCAGCAACTGAGGAGCTGCAGCATGAAGCCAAGTTCCTTCACACAGGTATGTAAAGACACACGTCGACGCCCAATCACATCCATCCGGTACGATATGGAAAATATCATTAATATTGACCATAACATGATGAAATTGCCCGAGATCACAAACAGTAAAATGATTGATCTTTTGCGATTGCTCATTTCTGTGTCAAACCGAGGGTCCCCACTCGTGTGAGCCCTGAGTCACCTGCGGGCTATGCTGCTCACTAAAATGTGTCTGACGGTGAAAACATTGAGCAGCAGGATCAGGAGAAACGGGAGAGCTGGGGTTAGAATGTGGTGGAGGAACTCGATTGCCACCCAGAAAGGGGAGGCATGAACACCATCTGTTACTTTACAAAACCAGGGCTGGTTCGCCAGCCGAAATTGACCTGTGAACATAAAATACCAGAAAATATTTTTTAAACAGCTCAGCACAGTCACTGTTGCCAGAACAACAGCCGCCGTTTTCTCACTGCAATATTTACTTTTCAGATTGTGGCAACAAATGGCCGCAAATCGATCAAAGGTGAAAGTGACGGTGAACCAGACAGAACAGTCAGTGGCTGCATAAAGCAGGACGGCGTGGATATTACACACGGAGATGTCCCACATGAAATAAAACTGTTCCCGATAAACAATGGGAATGTGTCTCAATATCAGGTCAAGGATAATGACCAGTAGATCCGCCACTGCCATGGCCGCCAGATAACGTCTGACACATGGGGACAATCCACAATCTTTATAAAGCAGGACGTAGGTCGTCACTACGTTAGCTGTGAGGAAGGTAAAAAAAACACATTGTACATCAACATGGAGAAAAAGTGACTTGTTTGACAGATAGAGATTTTCAAATGTGTCACTGTACTCTGGGATTTATTAAAACAGTTGGAGCTGAAATGACAAATGTGAAAATCTGAATTTCTGACAGAAATGT
>NW_025196036.1:1936-4628 GCF_004010195.1 Chiloscyllium plagiosum
ACTGACGTCCGGCCGTTCCCAATTAATGTCGGGTGTAGAATGTAACAGAGAATGATGGTTAGAGTGTTTTCTAGGGAATTCCAGTTGCAGACAGAATGTTTTGTGCAGAATGCTGCGGGGAAACCTCACAGTTACACTGACAACATTCCCCACTTTTCTTGCCGCTACTTTGATGAACGGGTGTAGAATTTAACAGAGAATGATGGTTAGAGTATTTTTTAGGGAATTCCAGTTACAGACAGAATGTTTTGTGCAGAATGCTGCGGGGAAACCTCACAGTTACACTGACAACATTCCCCACTTTTCTTGCCGCGACTTTGATGAATTTAGCGGCGCCAATTCGTGCTCCACCGAGAAGGTTGTACAGTTCATCAACTTCACCAACACGTTCTATCCCAAACTCAAGTTAACCCGTACCATCCCGGACACCTCCCTGCCCTTCCTGTAAATCTGCATCTCCATCTCTGGTGATCGTCTCAAAGCGGACATCTACGACAACCTCACCGACTCCTACAGCTACCTCGACTGCACACCCTTCCACACTGTTTGCCGGAAAATATGACGTCC
The DNA here is from genome assembly GCF_004010195.1 of Chiloscyllium plagiosum. Lineage (NCBI taxonomy): Eukaryota > Metazoa > Chordata > Chondrichthyes > Orectolobiformes > Hemiscylliidae > Chiloscyllium > Chiloscyllium plagiosum. Next base: position 2,504 of record NW_025196036.1, read on the forward strand.
ATTATTCCCAATTCCTGCATAATGGCACACCTGCTCCCAGGATGACCGATTCCACCTTAAAACATCCCAGATGCCCTCCTTCTTCCAATACCGCAATTTCACCTCCCACATGGTCGATGATGCCCTCCAGCGCCTCTCATCCACTTTGTGCACCTCCGCCCTCGATCTCCGCCTCCCAAATTGCAATAAGGACAGAATGTTCCCGGTCCTTACCTGCAAACCCACCTCACTCCGTATCCTTCGCATCATCATCCATCACTTCCACCACAGACAAAAAGACCCATCACCTCCGTCAGTGCCCCAAAGAGCCCTTCCGCATACGCCACAAATTTACATGCACTTCCACACATGTCATCTACTGTATCCATGTCACACAATGTCATTACCTCTACGTTGGGGATCTAGGGCACCAATTTGTGGATCATTTCAGAGCACGTCTTTGGGACAACCGCCCCCACCGAGCCCCGTGGGTGAAAATTTCAACCCCCTCTCCCAATCCACCAAGGATATACAGGTCGTGGTCTTCCTCCATCACCAAAACCGAACCACCCGATGTCTGGAGGATCAACGCCTCAACTTCAATCATTGAATCCTGCAATCCCACGGTGTTAATGTGGATTTCACGAGTTTCCTCTTTCCCCTCCCCCAGCATTATCCGAGTCTCAAGTCTCCAACTCGGCACCGCCGTCTTGACAAGTCCATCGCCTTTCCCACCTATTAACTCTACTATATTTTCTAAACTATCAACTACTCCCTCAGATCCATCTTCATATCGAATTCGCAGCCGACCACTCCCCCCCCCAAAAAAAAAGATACACAAGCTTCATTCGTGGTAAAGGGCATATGCCAGAAATATCGATTCTCCAGCTTGTATAATTCTGCCTGACTGGCTGCGTTTTCCGACCACTGGTCAGGAAACAGTCTGATACTGCCATACTCGCAGAATCATGCCTGATGGGTAATATTGAATGAAGCTGCATCACCATCCCTGGCTATATCCTGTCCGGCGGGCAGGGCAGACCCACCAGTGGTGGAAAAATCCTCGGGGATAACGCACTCAGGGTGTCGGACTTCAATGTCCATTACAAAGCGTGTCTCCACAGATCCACCACTGACTGAGCAGGCAGAAGCCTCAAATACACAGCAGCCAGTCTGTGGGAAGTGATGGGGGAAACGACAAGAAGGAAGCATTCTCAACATACACCTTGGAACAGATGGATCTATCTCTGACAACCTCTGTAGGAAAGCCGAACAGACAGTCCGAATGGAGAGAATGTCTCAGCCTCATTCTGAAGATACTGCCCAATGTGTTATGTGGCACTACCTCCTGTGAAGTAGGATATTCTTCTGAAGGTCTAAGCCAATGGAAACTCGGTATCCATCAGTTAATTTAGTTCATCAGCAGCTGCAACATCGATGCACTTCCCTCCATCAAAAGATCAGAAGTAGGCTGTTCACTGATTGTTCCAAAAGATTCAGCAACATTCATAACTGCGCATATACTGAAGCAGGCTATTCAGCCCATCGAGAGTTTTACATGGGAACGGAATGAGGCTATTCAGCCATTCGAGCCTTTTACTCAGCAATTGGAACAGTTCTTTTAACTCTCATGGCTGTTACACAGGAAATGAAAGGGAATATTGCCTTCCAAAGTAACTACATGTGAATTGGGGAGGACAGATCATTGAGCCGGAAGCAGGGATAAATTAGGGATAAATCGATTTTTATCATTTTAACACAAATCAATGACTGCAATGACAGAGTGACTAGTGCTGGGCCTCAACTGTTTGCAAACGATATCAAAGATTTTAATAAATGCAAAAGATGTATGCGAACTAATATAGTTAGGAACTGAAGTTATCAGCAAGTGGTCGAGGCAATCTGATTGGATAAGCATAGGACAATAATTTGGCAGCTGGAAAATAACGTGTTTAAACATGAACCTTTGAACTTTTCAGTAAGAATGAAATGCAATATGCTACTGAAACGGAAAGAGATTACAGGACTCAGCAACACAGTGATTACTGGCGGGTTCAATCTGACCAGTTCTGACTTGGGAAGTGTTAGTCCATCTCCCTGATAGTCTGCTCCCTAATAGAACATAGAACATAGAACATAGAAGAAT
>NW_025196037.1:0-1459 GCF_004010195.1 Chiloscyllium plagiosum
GGTTCCAAGAGATCGATTGTCTGCGGTACAGACAGATGTTTCTGTGGCCAGCAGCAAAATATCAGAATGGTGTGTTGCCCCCCTGGTGCCAGGATCAAGGGTGCCTCAGAGAGGGTGCAGAATGTTCTCACAGGGGAGAGGGGCCAGAAAGAGGTCATTGTACACGTTGGAACTAACAACATTGGAAGGGAAAAGGATGAGATTCTAAAGAGAGAGAATATAGAGAGTTAGGCAGGAACTCAATAAAGAAGTCCTTGAGAGTCATAATATTTGGACGACTCCCTGTGCTATGAGCTAGTGAGGGTAGGAATATGAGGATAGAACAGATGAATGCATGGCTGAGGAGCAGGGAAGAAGGGTTCACATTTTTGGATCATTGGAATCTCTTTTGGTGTAGAAGTGACCTGAACAAGAAGAACGGATTGCACCTGAATTGGAAGGGGACTAATATATTGGCAGGGAAATTTGTTAGAGCTGCTCGGGAGGAATTAAGCTATTAAGGTGGGGGTAGGGAGGGGTGGGTGGGGGCCGAAGGAGATAATGAGGAAAGAGATTAATCTGAGACTGGTACAGTTGAGAAAAGAAGAGACTCAGGGCAGGCAGGGGCAAAGCAGAGAAAAAGGTAAGACCAGTAAGTTAAAATGCATTTATTTCAATGCAAGAGGCCTAACAGGAAAGGCAGGTGAACTCAGGGATTGGTTAGGAACATGGGACTGGGATATCATAGCAATTACAGAAACGTGGCTCAGGGATGGACAGGAATGGCAGCTTAATGTTCCAGGAAACAAATGCTATAGGAAGGACAAAAGGGAGGCAAGAGAGGAGGGGATGTGGCGTTTTTGATAAGGGATAGCATCACAGCTAAACTGAGGGAGGATATTCCCAGAAATACATCCAAGGAAGTTATTTGGGTGGAGCTGAGAAATAAGAAAGGGATGATCACCTTATTGGGATTTATTATTGACCCCTTAATTATCAGTGCGAAATTGAGAAACAAATTCGTAAGGAGATCTCAGTTTTCTATAAGAGTAATAGGGTAGTTATGGTAGGGGATTTTAACTTTCCAAACACCGACTGGGACTGTCATAGTGTTAAGGGTTTAGATGGAGAGGAATTTGTTAAGTGTGTACAAAAAAACTTACTGATTCAGTATGTGGATGTACCTACTAGAGAAGGTACAAAACATGACCTACTCTTTGGAAATAAGGCAGGGTAGGTAACTGAGGTGTCAGTGGGGGAGCACTTTGGGGCCAGCGACCATAAGTTCTAAAATAGTGATGGAGAAAGATGGACGAGATCGAAAAGTTGAAGTTCTAAATTGGAGGAAGGCTAATTTTGCTGGTATTAGGCAAGAACTTTCAAAAGCTGATTGGGAGCAGACGCTCATAGGTAAAGGGATGGCACGGTGGCACAGTGGTTAGCACTGCTGCCTCACAGCACCAGAGACCTGGGTTCAATT
>NW_025196037.1:1501-3620 GCF_004010195.1 Chiloscyllium plagiosum
GCAGACACGGGGAGAATGTGCAAACTCCACACAGAGAGTCGCCTGAGGCAGTAATTGCACCCAGGTCTCTGGTGCTGTGAGGCAGCAGTGCTAACCACTGTGCCATCGTGAGAGTCCAGAGAAAGTATATATTTCTGAAAGGGTAAAAGGAAAGGTTGGTAGGTATAGGGAATGCTGGATGACTAAAGAAATTGAGAGTTTGGTTAAGAAAAAGAAGGAAGCATATGTCAGGTACAGGCAGGAGTGATCAAGTGAATCCTTAGAAGAGTATAAAGGTGGTAGGAGTATACTGAAGAGGGAAATCAGGAGGGCAAAAAGGAGACTTGAGGTATCTTCAGCAAATAGAGTTAAGGAGAATCCAAATGGTTTTTACATTAAGGACAAAAGGGTAACTAGGGAGAGGACAGGGCCCCTCAAAGATCAGTAAAGCGACCTTTGTGTGGAGCCGCAGGAGATGGGATAAATACTAAACGAGTATTTGGCATCAGTATTTACTGTGGAAAAGGACATGGAAGATATCGATAATAAGGAAATAGATGGTGACATCTTGAAAAATGTCCATATTACAGAGGAGCAAGTGCTGGATGTCTTGAAACACATAAAAGTGGCTAAATCCCTATGACATGATCAGGTGTACCCTAGAACTCTGTGAGAAGTGAGGGAAGTGATTGCTGAGCCCCTTGCTGAGATATTTGTGTCACTGATTGTCACAGGAGAGGTGCCAGAGACTGCAGGTTAGCTAATGTGGTGCCACTGTTTAGGAAAGGTGGTAACGACAAGTCAAGGAACGAGAGACCAGTGAGACTGATGTCAGTGGTGGACATATTGGTGGAGGGAATCCTGAGTGACTGAACATATATGTATTTGGAAAGGCAAGGACTGATTAGTGATAGTCAATATGGCTTTGTATGTGGGAAATCACTTCTCACTAACTTGATTGAGTTTTTTGAAGAAGTAACAAAAAGTATTTATGAGGGCAGAGTGGTGGACATGATCTATATGGACTTCAGTAAGGTATTTGACAATATTCTCCATGGGAGATTGGTGAGCAAGGTTAGATCTCATGGAATACAGGGAGAGCTGGCCATTTGGACACAAAACTGGATCAAAGGTAGAAAACAAAGGATTGTGTTGGAGGGCTGTTTTTCAGACTGGAGGCCTGTGACCAGTGGAGTGCCACAAGGATCAGTGCTGCGTCCACGACTTTTTGTCATTTATATAAATTATTTGGATGTGAGCATAACAGGTATAGTTAGTAAGTTTGCAGATGGCACCAAAATTGGAGGTGTGGTGGACAGCGAAGAAGGTTAACTCACATTGCAATGGGATCTAGATTAGAGCGGCCAATAGGCTGAGGAGTGGCAGATGGACTTTAATTGAGATAAATGTGAGGTGCTGCAAATCTTGGGAAAGCAAATCTTAGCAGGACTTATACATTTTATGGTAAGGTCCTCGGGAGTGTTGCTGAACAAAGAGACCTTGGAGTGCAGGTTCATAGCTTCTTGAAAGTAGAGTTGCAGGTAGATAGGATAGTGAAGAAGCAGTTTGGTATGCTTTCCTTTATTTGTCAGAGTATTGAGCACAGGAGTTGGGAGGTCACGTTGTGGCTGTATAGGACAGTGGTTAGGCCACTTTTGAATTATTGCGTGCAATTCTGGTCTCCTTCCTATTGGAAGGGTGGTGTGAAACTTGAAAGGGTTCAGAAAAAATTTATAAAGATGTAGCCAGGGTTGGAGGATTTGAGCTGTTGGGAGAGCTGTCCGTGGAGCGTCAGAGGCTGAGGGGTGACCTTATAGAAATTTATAAAATCATGAAGGGCATGGATAGAATAAGTAGATAAGTATTTTCCCTGGGGTGGAGGAGTCCAGAACTAGAGGGCATAGGTTTAGTGGGAGAGGGGAAAGATATAAAAGAGACCAATGGGGCAATTTTTTCCACACAGAGGGGGTACATGTATGGAATGAGCTGCCAGAGGAAGTTATGGAGGTTAGTACAATTGCAACATTTAAAAGGTATCTGGATGGGTATATAAATAGGAAGGAGAAAGTGAGGACTGCAGATGCTGGAGATCAGAGCTGAAAATGTGTTGCTGGAAAAGCGCAGCAGGTCAGGCAGCATC
>NW_025196037.1:3892-4629 GCF_004010195.1 Chiloscyllium plagiosum
AAAAAAGTTCTGTGATTTACATACGAAAGAACTGAAACCAACATGGTCATTCTAAAAGATGTGAGACTTAACAAACAATCCAGGTCTTTTCCAATATATAACTTCAGTTGCATCACACTGTAAACTTTTGCTATAAATTCTTACAATCTTGCTTACGATCTTATACACAACAATCACCTGATAAAGAAGCAGCACTCTGAAAGCTGGACCTTCCAAATAAACCTGTTGGACTATAACCTGCTGTTGTGTGATTTTTAACTTTATTCCTCTCTCAATTCACCCCTTCTCCAATCAGAGCTTACTCTCTCTGATGGATTGTCAAATCGCAACCTCCAATCAATCCTCCAATCATAGACTTGTTCTCTCCTGATGGTCCTTCCATTACAGCCTCACTTGAACCAGCTGATCCCCAAACCCAGCCTCTCATATTCGAGCAGATTGTAGGACACCATCACAGAACTATACCGAATGCTGTTGTACAACCTCCAAACTGCGATGGAGATAGGTGACCATCCCGTTCCAATGATCATTAAGGTGACAGTTTGATTGATTTGATTTATTTGTACCTCAGTACAGTGAGAAAGCTTTGTTCAGGTGCAGTACAGGCAGATCATAGTAAACAGGGACATACAGATCATAGGGTGAAAAAAACACTTAGACAGAGGCATACAGGGTGTGTGCTAGGCAGGATTCACATTAACAAAACCAGCAGGATTTGAAGTTAGAGAGTCCATTCA
>NW_025196038.1:0-3096 GCF_004010195.1 Chiloscyllium plagiosum
TCAGCACTGACCCTCTGACAGTGCGGCACTCCGAGAGCACTGACCATTTTGAACATGTAGCGCTTTGTGCCGGGCCTGAACCCATGACTGTGTGACTCAGAGGCGAGCGGGAAGCCACATGAACCACTCTGGCTGAATACTGACAGCTGGGCGCAGGCTGTGGAAGTGCTCCTTCACATTCCTGAGAAGTGTGTGTCCTTTTTGTTCATGGGCACGTCTTTCTCATCGATTAAACCCGAGCCCTCTGCCCTCGCCCTGCACACAATAGCTGAGTCATGATCTAAAACCGCAATAACAATTCAGGCTGAATCATGCGATGCTGGTGAGTTGCCGTTACAAATCTGCAGCATGAGCTATTGGGATAAAACCCTCCCAGTGAGTAGACACCAACATTTCCAATCAGCTGCTTTACTCAGCTACAGGATACATTTGTATTTACGGGAGACTCCAGCAACCATCAATCGATTTTTATTCATTTCCGTGATCTCAGCTTCACTGGCTGCAGCCCAGTATTTATCACCTTCCGTCCCTAGTTGCCCCCCTTTGGGAAGGTGAGGGGTGAGCTGCCTCCTTGACCCGCTGCAGCCCATGTGCTGTAGGGTAGACCCACAATGTCCCTGAGGGAGGGAATCCCAGGATTCTGACCCAGGAAGGAACGGCCGATATATTTCCAAGTCGGGATGGTGAGGGGTTCGGAGGGGGAATAGGGGGGGGGGGGGGGGGGGTTCCCATATACCTGCTGCCCCCTTGTCCTTCAAGAACACATCACTCTGACAATAGTGTGAAAGGATTGTGCTCCAGAACTGGCCGTTCCCCTGGGCCAGTGCCGTCACAACGGTGCCGATAATGGGGAAAATTACCCAGGTATAGCCTGTGTTTAAAAAGCAGGACAAATCCAACCTGTCCAATTACCACCCAATCCATCTCCTCTCCATCGTCAGTAACGTGATGGAAGGGCTCAGTGCTGCCAAGCCGCTCAGCAATAACCTGCTCAGTGACGCCCAGTTTGGGTCCCCCCCCCCCGCCAGGGTCACTCAGCTCCTGACCTCATTCCAGCCTTGGGTACAAACATGGACAACAGGAGGTGAATTCCCGAGGGGAGGGGAGAGGGACAGCCCTTGGCATCAAGGCTGCATTTGACCGAGTGTGGCATCGCGGAGCCCGGGCTAAACTGGAATCAATGAGTATCAGGGGGCAAAGACTCCGCTGGTTAGAGTCATACCTGGCACAGAGGAAGATGGTTGTGGTTGTTGGAGGGTCAGTCATCTCAGCTCCAGGCCATCTCTGCAGGAGTCCCTCAGGGTAGTGTCCTAGGCCCAACCATCTTCAGCTGCTTCATCAATGACCTTCCCTCCATCACAGGGTCAGAATGGGGATGTTTGCCGATGATTGCGCAGCGTTGAATGGATTTGAATTTATTGTCATGTGTACCGAGACACAGTGAAAAGCTTTGTTTCGTGAGCAATACAGGCAGATCTCAGAGTTAAGTAGCATAGATTGTAAATAATAGGTAAACAGCAGCAAAACCAAAAGCACAGGTCAGGCGAATGTTAAGAGTTTGTGAGTCCATTCAGTATTCTCACAACAGTAGGGTAGACACTGTTGCGAAACTAGCTGGTGCGTGTGTTCAGGCTTCTGTACCTTCTCCCTGATGATAGAGGTTGTAGAATAAGGTCAGAATGGGGATGTTTGCCGATGATTGCGCAGCGTTGAATGGAATTGAATTTATTGTCCTGTGTAATGAGACACAGTGAAAAGCTTTGTCTCGTGAGCAATACAGGCAGATCGCAGAGTTAAGTAGCATAGATAGTAAACAGCGGCAAAAACACACACACAGGTACAGGAGAATGTTAAGAATTTGTGAGTCCATTCAGTATTCTCACAACAGTAGGGTAGACACTGTTGCGAAACTAGCTGGTGCGTGTGTTCAGGCTTCTGTACCTTCTCCCCGATGATAGAGGTTGTAGAAAAACATTGCCAGGGTGGGATGGATCTTTGAGAATGCTGGCGGCCTTTCCTTGACAGCGGCCCTGGTAGATGGATTCTGTAGATGGGAGGTTGGCCTTTGTGATTGTCCGGGACGAGTTCACCGCTCTCTGTAACCGTCTCCGATCCTGAATGGTACAGTTGCCATACCAGGTACTGATACACCCAGACAGAATGCTCTCGATGGCGCTCCTATAAAAGTTGGCTAGGGTATTCACCATCATGCCAAATTTCCTCAGGGGACAGAGGACGAAGAGACGTTGTTGGGCCTTTGTAACCAGTGCGTCCACATGAAGAGTCCAAGAAAGCCTGTTGTGGTTGACCACTCCCAGGAGCTTGACACTCTCCACTCGCTCGCCTCTGTGCTGTTAAAGTGTAGGGGGGGACATGAGTAACATCCCGCTGAAAGTCAACAGTGAGTTCCATGGTTTTGCTGGTATTGAGAGTGAGGTTGTTCTCAGTGCACCATTTTTTCAGGTCTTCAACCTCCCGGTTGAAGTCTGTTTCATCGCCATCTGGGACTTGACCGACTACGGTGGTGTCATCAACGAACTTGTAAATGGCACCATTCGGTGTTCAGCACAATTCACGACTCCTCAGATACGGAAGCAATCCATGTGCAAATCCAACTGGATCTGGACAATATCCAGGCTTGGGCTGACAAGGGGCAACTAACATTCAGACCACTCAAATGTCAACCAATGATCATCACCAACAAGAGATATTATAACCGCGGCCCCTTCACATTCAATGGTGTCACCGACACTGAATTCCCCCACTGCCAACATCCTGGGGGTTACCACTGACCAGAAACCCACCAGGACCCACCACACAAACACAGCGACTCCAAGAGCAGGTCAGAGGCTGGGAATCCTGCAGCAAGTAACTCCCCTCCTGACTCCCTCCAAAGCCTGTCCCACCATCGACAAGGCCCAAGGCAGGAGGGTGAGGGAATACACACCACTTGCCCCTGGATGGGGGCAGCTCCAACAACACTCGAGAAGCTCAATACTATCCAGGGACAAAGCAGCCCCCACACCCACAAACATCCCCTCCCTCCCCCCCACCGACGCTCAGTAACAGCAGTGTGTACCATCCCCTCCCTCCCCC
>NW_025196038.1:3562-4629 GCF_004010195.1 Chiloscyllium plagiosum
AGCTACAATATGCCCTGCAGAAACTCACCAAAGACCCTCAGGCAGCACCTTCCAAACCCATGGCCACTTCCATCGAGAAGGACAAGGGGCAGCAGGTACATGGGAACACCACCCCCCGCAAGTTCCCCTCCCAGCCCCTCACCCTCCCGACTTGGAAATCTATCGGCCGTTCCTTCCTGGGTCAGAATCCTGGGATTCCCTCCCTCAGGGACATTGTGGGTCTCCCCTACAGCACATGGACTGCAGTGGGTCAAGGAGGCAGCTCACTCCCACCTTCTCAATGGGGGGCAACTAGGGACAGGGAGTGATAAATACTGGGCCCACCCAGCGACCCCCACATCCCACGAATGGATAGCAATGTTACAAGACGGACTGGGCGGTAATCATGAATACTATCGATCGCGGCAGTCCACGTTCAGTGTCTGGGAGGGATTCCAATGGGTGTATTTGGAGCCTGGTAGTGCCCCTTCCTCCGAGATAGGTGACCCATTGAGGCTGATTGGGAAATGTACATTTTTCTTTGACACATTCGTGGTGGATGTGACCGAGCTGATGTATATTCCGGGAGATAAGACATGTTTGCGTTGGCATGTGCTCATCATTTCACAGCTAACCGCCCGCCCCCCGCCACCGCCTCCTCCAGCCACAGTCACGTAAAGTGCTATGGAGACCAACTATCTCCCCCCCCACCCCTCCCCCACCCCGGGAGAGATGTTTGTGAACAGACAGAAAAATATCACAGCAGCCTACGGATCAGGAAAAGGAAATGGTCAATCACTCCCACGCCCACAGCAACAACCCACTGCATTTATATAGTAACCTGAACACGAAAACATAACCAATGTGGAACATCACCGCGTGTCCATGGTTTGCCCGTCGACACATAAAAGATGGACTTGCATTTGCATAGCACCCAGCACATCCACGAACAGCCGCTCGCCTCAAGTGTGGTTGTGATTGTGCACATAAAACGCGACAGGGCTTGCAGGGCACAGCAAGATCCCAAGGCACAACAATGGCCAGGGTCAGACTTTTCAGATTTGAAGTGAGAGAAAAAGACTGTCCAG
>NW_025196039.1:0-4630 GCF_004010195.1 Chiloscyllium plagiosum
AGGTTCTCGTCCAATCGGTTTAATTGGAAACACACTTTCAGAGCGCTGTATCCTGGACGTCTACGCTTTTATTCAGACTAGAGGAAGTAAGCTCGGTTGTAAATAGTCTCTGTGGCGCAAGCGGTTAGCGCGTTCGGCTGTTAACCGAAAGGTTGGTGGTTCGAGCCCACCCAGGGACGTGTTCAACTCTTGTTGAACGCCACACTGCGTCAGTTTGTCGTGTGCCCGAAAGATCGAACCGCTTTTCAGACTGGAGGCCTGTGACCAGTGCCTCTGCATCTCGTCATTTATATAAAAGATCAGTGCTGGTCCCATTGCTTTTTGTCATTTGTATAAATGATTTGGGTGCCAACATAGGAGATAGAGTTAGTAAGCTTGCAGATGACACCAAAATTGGAGGTGTAGTGGACAGTGAAGAAGCTTTCCTCGATTTGAGCAAAATATTGAAATCAGCTTCAAATTCGGTTAGATTTCAGACCAAGGGAAGGTGGGACAATTTAACGATACAGTTGTTTAATATATTCTTTCGGCCCAATAGAAATAATTTCAGCTAGTAAGTGAGTAAGAAACGGTTGTCTGTTCTCCACATCATTTTGATCCCCGACAGTTTCTGTTTTTCTTTCATGTTATGTGTTCACTATGAACCATAAAATGGAGAATCGCGGAAGCTGGAAATCGGAAATTGCCGTCAAAACTCAACAAATTTGGTAGCGTCTGTGGAAGAAATAGAGTTCGAGTCCAGTGACACTTTATCAGTAATGACAGCAATTTCTGGTCACGTTGCTGCAGAATCATCTTGAACTCCAGACAACTTCACTCAAGGGGAGAACTCCTTGAGCGTTTCTCATACATGAGTGCTCATATTCACTCACATCTGCTTTGAAGTCGGCATTTCCGAAAACTGCTTATGCCAATAACATTTTCTCAGGGCTAACTTACTGCAACATTTTTTCTATTTCGGATAATCGTCTATCTATTGCGACTGCACATTTCAACAAAGGAGATGCCTGGCAGTTCGATCTTGGACTCTCCACCAGTTTGTCAGTACATTGCTCATCTGTCTGGATATCACGCACATCTAAAGAGATCGATTGGTTTCACTGCAGAACTGGTGGGATTGAGCCACACAGTCCAAAGAACAGCGTGATTCGGAGATGCCGGTGTTGGACTGGGGTGTACAAAGTTAAAAATCACACAACACCAGGTTATAGTTCAACAGGTTTAATTGGAAGCACACTAGCTTTCGGAGCGACGCTCCTTCATCAGGTGTCGGATCAGCTGGTAGTTGCCTGTCGTGTTCCTGGTCGTTCAGTTGTCGGTACACTTCCTTGCAGTAATCTGTTCTATTCTGAATGACAACGGCTCCTCCTTCATCTGCTGGTTTGATGACATTGTTGTGATCGGTTTTGAGAGCCTGATGGCATTGCGATCATTGCAGAACACACATGGAAGCATAAATATGGAAATAAATGGAAACTGTTCCCTTAGGTGATGTAGCACGAAAGTAAAGACGTAATGAAAGAATGAAAATAAATGAGTGCTAGTGATTTAGAACGAGGAAAAGAAAACATGAGAAAAGGGTGAGGTTTGAGAGGGAGTACAGATGCGCGAGGGCGCGAGGTCCAGAAGCGTCAAACAGGTTTTGCCATCACATGTCTTTATTCTTCCTATGGCGTGTTCTTTTGCCAGGCGTGGCAGTGTATAAACTGCGTTAAAATGGAAATGTGCAACGACTCCGATTCGACCCGCGGTTGCTGCGGCCACAACGCAGAGTACTAACTACTATACGATCACGGCGCCACACAACAAACGTGGCACGTTGGTTTGCCGAGGGTTCACTTATAAAACACACCGGCTGGAAAGATTGAGATAATCTCTTGCTGCAAAGAAAAGAGGTGTACAAAGTTAAAAATCACACAACACCAGATTATAGTCCAACAGGTTTAATTGGAAGCACACCAGCTTTCGGAGCGTCGCTCCTTCATCAGGTGGACCAATGTGAACTGGGTGGTGTGTCAGCGGATAAGAGAAATCATAGAGATCAGGGCAGTGAAGAAGGCTTTTGGCACACTGTCCTTTATCAGCCAGGCCATTGAGTGTAGACATTGCGAAGGTGTATTGCAGTTGTCCAGGACGTTAGAGAGGCCGTACTTGGAGTATTGTGATCAGTTTTCGTCACCGTTACTGGAAGGATGTTAGAAGACCAAAGACATCGGATTGGAGCAAGCCCATTCGGCCCATCAAGAACACTCCGCCATTTAATCATGGCTGATGGGCGTTTCAATTCCACATATCCGTACTCTCCCTGTAACCCTTAATTCCTTGCGAGAGCAAGAATTTATCAATCTTTGCCTTGAAGACACCCAACTTCCCGGCCTCCACTATGCTCCGAGACAAAGACTTCCACAGGCCCACCACTCTCTGGTTGAAGAAATGTCTCCTCATTTCCATTACAAATTGACCCCCTCTAATTTTAAGGCTGAGCCCATGGGTCCCAATCTCCCTGTCTAAGGGAAACAACTTCCCAGCATCCACCCTTTCTAAGCCAAGTATTATCTTCGAAGCTTCTTTGATTTCCCCTCAACCTTCTAAACTCTAATGAATACAATCCTAGGATCCTCAGCTGATCATCATATGTTAGGCCTACCATTCCAGGGATCATCCGTGTGAATCTCCACTGACATGCTACAGTGCCAGTAAATCCTTCCTGAGGTGTGGGGCCAAATATTGGACACAGTATTATTAATCGGACCTAACTAGAGCTTTATAGAATCTCAGAAGCACGTCACTGCTTTTATATTATTAAACTGGAAAGACTGCAGAAGACATTTATCAGGTTGTTGCCTGGACCCAATGGGCAGAGTCATAGGGAGAGGTTGGACAAACTAGGATTTCTTTTCTTCAGAGCATAGGAGACTGGGGGTCACCTTGTAGAGGTGTATAAGACTATGAGAGGCATGTCGAGGATGAATGCACTCAAGGTTGGGGAATTGAGGGGATTAGTTTAAGGTTCAAGAAGGTGGTAGGTACATGGAATAAGCTGACAGCAGAAGTGGTTGAGGCGGGTGCATTAACATTTGGGCAATTGCATGGATAGGAAAGGTTGAGAAGGTGTGGGCTCACTTCAGGGAAATGGGGTAAGAGTGGAGAGACCAGTTTGGGCCAAAGGAGCTGCCTCCATGCTGTTGGACTCTATGACTCTATCTACAGCAAATACAAAAAAAAAATGATGTTTGTCATTTATATCAAGATTTGGATGAGAATGTACAAGGCACAATTAATATGTTTGCAGATGTCATTAAAATAGAAGGTACTGTGGACAGTAGGGAAGGTTCCCATAAATTGCACACCTGGAGTACTGCATGCAGTCCTGGTCTCCACATTTGAGGAAGGACATTCTGGCTATTGAGGGAGTGCAGCGTAGGTTCACGAGGTCAATTCCTGGAATGGCGGGATTACCTTACACTGAAAGACTGAAGCGACTGGACTTGTATACCCTTGAGTTTAGAAGACTGAGAGGGTATCTGAATTTGATTTTAGATTACTTACAGTGTGGAAACAGGGTCTTCGGCCCAACAAGTCCACACCAACCAGCCGAAGCGCAACCCACCCATACCCCTACATTTACCCCTTACCTAACACTAGCCCTGTTGGACTGTATGACTCTGAAAGCAGACAGAAGCTGATGGTCCTGGACCAGAAGCTCAGGCAGAGTGTTATTGCTCTGCCATCATCTTGGAAAATTCTGTGCGCCCTTTCCAGTACAATCACATCTCTCCTATAATGTGGATCCAATACTGTATAAAATGCTTCCGCTGCGGCTTAATGAATACTTTTTTTAGAATTCCAGCACTTACGTTTTCCTGCTCTTAAATTCTGTACCTCAGCTAATAAAGGCAAGTATCCAATTTAGAGTCAGAGAGTCACAGAGATATACAGCATGGAAACAGATCCTTTGGTCCAACCCATCCATGCCGAGCAGATATCCCAACCCAATCTAGTCCAACCAGCCAGTACCCGACCAAATCCCTCCAAACCCATCCTATTCATATACCCATCCAAATGCCGTTTAAATGTTGCAATTGTACCAGTCTCTGCCAATTCCTCTGGCAGCTCATTCCATTCACGTACCACCCTCTGCATGAAAATGTTGCCCCTTAGGTCTCTTTTATATCTGTCCCCACTCACCCTAAACCTATGCCCTCTAGTTCTGGACTCCCTGACCTCAGTGTAAAGACTTTGACTATTTATCCTATCCATGCCCCTCATAATTTTGTAATCCTCTATAAGGTCACCCCTCAGTCTCCGAAGCTCCATGGAAAACAGCCCCAGCCTGTTCACCCTCTCCCTATAGCTCAAATGCTCCGAACCTAGCAACATCCTTGAAAATCTTTTCTGAAACCTTTCAAATTTCACAACAACTTTCTGATTGGAAGGAGACCAGAATTGCATGCAATATTCCAACGGTGGCCTAACCAATGTCCTGTACAGTCATAACATGACCTCCCAACTCCTGTACTCAATATTCTGACCAATAAAGGAAAGCATACCAAACGCCTTCCTCACTGTCTTATCTACCTGCGCCTCCACTTTCAACGAGCTATGTACCTGCACTCCAAGGTCTCTTTCT
>NW_025196040.1:0-4630 GCF_004010195.1 Chiloscyllium plagiosum
ACTACTGATGCACAGCGTGCTCTCTGGTATCCCTGCAATAGTAAGGATGTTACGAAATCTGAAGAGGCTCAGAAAAGATTTGCAAGGGTGTTTCCAGGTTTGGCGGATTTCCGCTCCAGGGAGACGATGAATAGACGGGGCTATTTTCACTGGAACTTGGAGTCAGAGGGGTCAACTTATAGAGGTTTATAAAAAAATTAGGAGGATGGGTAGGGAAAATAGACAAAATATTTTCCAAAGGTTTGTGAAGTCCAGTACTGGAGGCCGTAGTTTTATGATGAGAGGGAACAGATTTAAAAGGGAGATAAGGGCGTCTTTTTCACGCAGAGAGTGGAGCATGTATGGAATAAGCTATCAGAGGAAGTGGTGGAGGCTGGTACAATTGCAACATTTAAAAGGCCTCTGCATCGGCATATGCATAGGGATGATTTCGGGGGACATGGGCCAAATGCTGACAAATGGAACGAAATTAATTAGGATACCTGGTCTGCGTGTATAAGTTGGTCCAATGGGTCTCTTTCCGTGCTACCCATCTCTCTGACTTTGACACTCTTTAACTCTCCGTACTTCAGTCTGCATCTACCTATCAGTTGTCTTTACACCCAATTTCCTCATTCTATCCATCCTGTTCTCTCTCCAATCTTCTCTCTCCTCCCTTTCTTTCTGTCCATACTTTTCTTCCACTCTCCTTACCTACATCTCTCTCATTCTCTCTCCTTCTTTACTTCCAATTTTCCTTTTTTTCTCTTTCTCTCCTCTTCTACGCATCTTCAAATGCATTTGCTGACCTATAACCTGATGTTATGTGATTTTTAAATTTATACACCCTAATCTAACCCCGGCGTCTCTAAATCATTCATTTCTATTTCCCTTTCTCACCCTGTCCATCTCTCTCCCTCTGTCCCTTGCAAAAACTCACTTCCTCTCCCTATCCGTCAGCCACACAAATAAACACTTCACAGCCCTGAGGGTTGGGTAATCCCGCTTTCCCACGTTGAATGTATTTCTTCAGGTGAAAAAGCTGTTCTCTGGTAAGAACTGAGCTTTGCATCCCAGCCGAATTGTTCACGGACTGCGAGCCTTGTCGCTCAAAACCACCAGCAAAGCAGAGCCTTGTTTACGCACCATCGAAAACGTTATCACAAAGCAGTTCCTCTTCACAACGATACTGTGTTCTCGAGGTTTTTTTTTCAGATCAGTCATTAAACACTCCCGGCTCCGAGGTGGCTAGTTTGGTACAGACATGAAAAAGGATTTTGTGAGGCCTTTTGTTTATATGTAAACTTCTGAGTTTTCAGGCCAGGGAAGTAACGTTTTCCAAGTGACTTGTACAATGAAAAGGGAGTGGTCGT
The DNA here is from genome assembly GCF_004010195.1 of Chiloscyllium plagiosum. Taxonomy (NCBI): domain Eukaryota; kingdom Metazoa; phylum Chordata; class Chondrichthyes; order Orectolobiformes; family Hemiscylliidae; genus Chiloscyllium; species Chiloscyllium plagiosum. The sequence goes on from NW_025196040.1 coordinate 1,353, forward strand.
CTCTCGAGTTGAGTATTTCAGTCGAGAACGAGTTGGGCAGTTTAGCTGTTGGTTGTGTGGAAATAGTCTGCTAACCTCCCTCACATTCTGCACTTCTAAGTTCGACTTGTAAGCATTTGTTTCATTTTTATAGCGTTTGATGAGGTGTTGCTTATTTGGACTGTTGTGCATATTCGGAAAAGGATAATTCACTTTAGTTTGGATAGACTGTGTTCTGTAGGAGTTCGTTATTCTGTTCTTTGTGTTGCATTGTATAATTATGTTTTTTTTGGCTGTTCTAAAACCTGATAGTCAATCTAGCTAAGTTACTCCGCGTAATTTTCACTGTACATTTTCCGAAAGATATTCCAAAGTTATTGTCTAAGCGGCCTGCCTAAGAATTTTTTGTGTGCCTAGAATATAACAATTTCCCATTCCTTGTATGAGTTTAATACAGGCTATTGGACAGAATGGTCCTGAGCTTTAATACCAGCAGGCTTTTTCAGACAGGATAGGTGGCATTGGTATGCTGGATAGATAGTCCCGATTGGGGTCTGTACTGTGCTGTATATGTCCTTATATCGTGCGGGATGGGAACCAATGCCGTGCTGGATCGGGAAATTTGGCAGCTACTTGACATATGAGCATTGCTGGCAGGGACGGATTGTTTTGACAATCCATAATTTTGCTTGAGAAGAGTCTGGTGAACTATCTTCTAAGCCCTGCAGTTCATGTTCTGTAGGCAGATGCACGATGCCCTTCTGTGTGAAATTCCAATATTCTGTCACAGTGACACTGGAGCAGCGGTGATATCTTTCTATTTCAGGATGGTGAGCGGCTTGCAGGGGATCTTGCAGGTGGTCGTGTTCTGCGGCCCTTGTTCTTCTAGATGGAAGCGGAATGAGAGAGCATCACATTGAAGTAGAGTGGATTTTTAAGGGTCTTGACAGGGTAAATGCTGAGAAAATATTTCCCTTCATGGGATGGCCTAGGACCAGAGAACAGAGTCTCAGAGGATGGGGCACCAGTTTATGACTGAGGTGAGGAGGAATTTCTTCTCTCAGAGAGTTGTGATTTTTGGAATGCCTTGTTCCTATCACCGAGAGTCATCACATTCCACTTGTAAACAAAACTGGTTGAAATTGTTTAATATTAATGCCAATCATTTTTTTCTTTCAATCTGGAATACTAGAAAAAAATCAAATAACTTGACTCAGTGTTTGTTTTGTAAATTGACTAATTATTTCCAGTGATTATATTATCTGATTTGCTCCCACGTGTTTTCACAAGTGTTTAAATATAGGTTATTACCATTGCACATTTCAGAGCCTGTCAGAATCTTCTGTCTCCGACACAAGTTATCCACTCTCCGAGAAAATGTTTAAAGCAGTCATTCTGCTGGTGAAAGAGATTTACTACCCGATCCTCGCAGCTGTTGCTCTCCCTGGTGAGTAAATGAAACCTGATTGTTTTAAGTCAACGTTAGCTCCTGTTCATACCTCACTGTGGATGAGTAAACTCTTTTCCTCATGTCAGCTTCCCATAATGGACAGATGGCAAAACTAACCCCTGTACACTGGTAGTTCTGGGTATTTGGATAATTGCATTTGAGTATATTTAATAGTTTTTAGTTGAGTGTCTCCACATATGTTTCAGCTATGATCTGCGATGTTATTTTCTTCAAATTTGCTCATGGATGTGGATGTCACTGACTGGGTGTACATTTTACTCCAGGTCTCTACGTTGCCCTTGAAAGTTGTGGTGAGCTGCCTTCTGGAACTGCTGTAGATAGATTCACAATGCAGAAAGGGAGGGATTTCTGTGATTTTGTTCAAGCAAAAGTGAAGGAATTGGGGATACATTTCCAAGTAAGGATGGTGAGTGGTTTGGTGGGGAACTTCCAGGCAGTGATATTCCCACTAATCTGCGGCATCTGTCCTTCTAGATGGAAGTGATTGTGGGGAATATTACAATGCACTATTGACTTGTGACTTGTGAACAGGTTTTGGAAATTCAAGAACCGAGTTACTGTTTGTGGTATTCACAGCTTCAGAGCTTTTATTTTACCCACTGTATTTTTATGGCGAGTCCAGCTCAATTTCCCCTCAATTGTAACCTCAGGAATGTTAAGAAAGGGGAGTCAGTGATGGTAATGCAATTGAATATCAAGGGATATATCTTTGCAGCTTTGTTTTACGCAGGCGTGGTCCCAGAGGAATGGAGAATTGATATGTAGTCCTCTTGTTTAAGAAATGTAGCAGGTATATGCAACGTAATTATAAACCTGTGAGCCTGACGTCATTGGGAGGGAAACTGCTTGAGAAGATAGGGAGGGATAGGATCAATTCCCATTTGGAAGAAAATGGGCTTATAAGTGATAGGCGACATGGTTTTGTGCAGTGAAGATCATGTCTTACCAACCTAATAGAAGTATTTGAGGAAGTGACAAAGTTAACTGGTGAGTAAAGGTCTGTAGATGTCATATCAGTGTCAAGATTAGACTAGTGCTGGAAAAGTATAGAGCGGCAGTCTGCATCCGAGGAGCAGGAAAATTGAAGTTTCATCAAGAGCCCATCATCAATTTCTCATGAAGGGCTTTTGCTCGAAACATCGAATTTTCCTCCTCCTTGGATGCTGCCTGACCTGCTCTGCTTTTCCAGCACTCCTCTAATCGTGAATCTAATCTCCAACATCTGCTGTACCCACTTTCGCCTGCAGCTATCATATGCATAGGTTTCTTTCAGGCGTTTGATAAGCTCCCCATGTTAGGGTGATGGAGAAATTGAAGTCGTATTGGGTCGAGTGTGTAGAAGCTATATGGATAAAGAACTGGCTGTTAAAGAAGAGAGAGAGTTGTAATGGAAGGGAATTTCTCAGAATGGAGAACTGTGTCCTTTTTCGTTCTACAGGTAAAGTAATGGGACCACTATTGTTTGTGATATACATAAACGATTTGGAGGAATGTATGTGTAGTCTGATTAAATAGTTCAGATGGCACTAAGATTGGTGGAGTAGCCGATAGTGAAGATGACTGTCAGAGCATGCAGCAGAATACAGATAAATTGGAGCGCTGGACAGAGAAATGGAAGATGGAGTTCAATCCAGGCAAATACGAGATTGTGCGCTTTGGAAGATTCACTTCAAGAGCGAACTGTACAGTAAATTGAAAAGTCCTGGGTAAAATTGATATTCAGCGAGATCTGGTTGTTCGGGTCCATTGTTCACTGAAGGTGGCAATGCAGGTCAATGCAGTGGTCAAGAAGGTATACGGCATGCTTTCATTCATGGGATGGGAAATG
>NW_025196041.1:0-1899 GCF_004010195.1 Chiloscyllium plagiosum
TGTTAGCAACAGCTTCCTGTGTAGCAGCTCACGCAGGTTTAATGGCCTCCTGTGCAGTAAAATGTACTCAATCAGCTAAAATGATTAGTTCTAATTTCCTCTGTAACACGTTAAATAGGCACAATGATCTCCTCCAGTCTCATGGTAACGATAATGACTGGCTGAATGAGAAGGCCACCTATCTCTGTCAAAGCGTCGAGGGTGGATGGACGGCACCATACATGGGGTAGTGACAGCAGTATATCCCTGTAACAGCATCGAGGGTGGATTGAGGGAACAACAAGTTGGATAGGGCCAGCAGTATATTTCTGTAACCGCATCGAAGGGTGGCTTGAGGGAACGACACATGGGGTAGGGACAGCAGTATATCCTTGTAACAGCATTGACCGTGAATTACGAGAGCAACACATGACGTAGGGACAGCAGCATGTCTCTGTAACAGCCTCGAGGGTGAATTGAGGGAGCAACACATCGGGTCGGGGCAGCAGTTGGTCATTCGGCGCCACTAGTCAGAATGCTCAGGACTGATCCGATTGCGTTTGACCATCCGTCTCCTGTCTGTTCTCAATAAATATTGAATTTCCTGTCCAGCAAAGATCAGTCGAGCTCAGCCTTGAATATCTTCAAAACCCGAGTCTTCACTGCTCCCTGAGGATGAGGACCCGACAGATAGTACAATACTAAAGTGAAAGGGGAGACTTTATTTCAGTGTGGACCCTGTTATTTTAATCTGTGTTAACCTAACATCAAAGCACCACTTCTTTTGAAACACAAGGACAGAATAATTAGGCATAGACATAAACCATTCAGCCCTCTAAACCTGTCCAATAGTACCACTGATTCTTTTCAATCAAATGTGTATTAAACTCATTCTCTGCTCCTGTCCCAGGAAGAGAATAACTGATAGCATGACAACACACGGGCATTAAAAACGCTGAATTAGGACATTCGGCCCATCGACTCTGAATGCCATTTAATACTGACTTAGAGGTTTCTCAACATCATTCTCCTGATTACTCTCTGTTACTCTTGACATGCTTATTCATCAAAAACCTATGTATCTCTGTCTTATGAGCACCAGTGTCTGTGTCTCTGTGCGTCCATATGTGTACACTTGTGTGTGTTTGTTCATGTGTCTGTGTGTTTGTGTATTTATGTGCTGACATCGGTTCATCTGTGCATTCACCTGTGCGTTTTACTTGTGTTTGTGTCTATTTGTGTGCGACTGTCTATGTCTCCATATGCCACTACTTGTGTGCGGTTCTATCTCCGTGTATGCACTGTGAGTGTCAGTATATTAGCGTGTTTACATATGTCTCTGAATATGTCTGTGTCTGCATCTCTCTGCAATGAGATATTTGTTGTTTTGGGAGGGAGAAAATTGTGACAACAGACGGAATGGTTAAAGTGCGAATTGCCCTTCACTGAACATTGTTTTTTTTGTTTTTTTTGCTCAGTTGGAGGGACATGTATGTCACGGAATCTCCAGACGACACGCCCCGGTCCACTTCGGCTCATACCAGGGTCCTCCCCACATGGCAGGCGGAGGGGGGGGGGGGAGGTGGAGGAGGGATCAGATATCGGGTGCTCCACAATCGGACCTGGCCCTTTCTCTCCTATTACAGTCCGTTTCTCCTCGAATGGGAGAGGGAGTGATGGTGGGAGTGCGTGGCCCTGCTGTTAGTGCTGGTGTAGGTAGAGGGAGAGGGGGAATGGTGAGGTGTCCGGAGGGAGTCAGTCCACAGTGTTGTATCCATGCAGGGTTATTAGTGTTGGGAGTATAGTGAAGGGAGAGAGAGCGCGCGGGGTGGGAGCGGGGTGCGGAAGGTGCTGAATTCAATACTTAGAGTAGACGTGTGTGAGCCTTACTTGGAGATAGAGTGTGAGCCTTGTTAGGGG
>NW_025196041.1:3090-4630 GCF_004010195.1 Chiloscyllium plagiosum
TTCTATACTCAGTGCCCTGACTGATGAAGGCCAGTGTGCCAAAAGCCTTTTTCACTGCCCTGTCTACGTGCAACGACTTTCAGAGAACCACGGACCTGAACTTCAAGGTCCCTCTGTTCGACTACACTCCTTCAGGGTTTAATATTCACCACGAAACTCCGACCTGGATTTGACTTTCCAAAATGGAACAACCCACACATATCTATATTAATCTCCACTTGTCATTTCTCGGCCCACCCCCAGCTGAAAAAATGTCCTGCTGCAATTTCTGATAACCTTTCTCACTGTTCACAGTAATGCCTATTTTATTGTCATCAGCCAAATTACCAATCATGCATTCTACATTTTCATCCAAATCATTGGTATAGATAACAAACAGTAATAGGCCCAGCACCGACTCCTGAGACACTCCACTCGTCACAGACCTCAAGTCCAACAAGCATCCTTCCAGTATTAGCCTCTGCTTTCTACCATCAAGGAAATTGAGTATCCAATTTGCCAGATTTCCCTGGATTCCATGCTATCGAACCTTTGAGAGCAGCCTATCATGGGGAACCTTATAAAAGGCCTTTCTGAAACCTTGATAGACTACGTCTATCACCATACTCTCATCAACATTCCAGGTCACTTCCTCAAAAGAACGCTAAAGAATTGTGAGCCATGATATCCTATGCACATAGCAGTGTTGACTGCTCCTTATGAAACCGTGTCTTTTGAAATGTATGTATATGTTATCTCTCAGAACCTTCTCAAGGAACTTACATGTCACAGTTGTTAAGCTAACTGGTCTATAGTTCACAGGTTCTTCTTCACAAACACTACTTGAACAAGGGCACAATATTCACTACCCTCCAGTCTTCCGGGACCTTCCCCGTGAACAGCGATGATGCAAAAAGATCAGCCAGGGCCCCCACAATATTTTCTCTCGCCTCTTGCTGTGTTCTTGGATACACCTGATCAGGACCAGGAGATCTACAGAAATACTGCAATGTTTAAAAAGTATGTCTGTTTCTTTAAGGTAGAATCACGAAAGAAAGGGCAAGTGACTTAATGAAGGTTAACATAATAAATTAAAGATTATATTAATCAAAGGCAGTGAGTTCAGAAGAATTCTAGACATTGTGGAAACCAGAGAATTCTCAGAAATTTGTTTTTGTGGAGTTTGCATATTCTCCCCGTGTCTGCGAGAGTTTCCTCTGGGTGCTCCGGTTTCCTCCCACAGCCCAAAGATTTACAGGTTAGCTGAATTGGAAATTCCAAAAGCGTTCAGGGCTGCATAGATTAGGTGCATATGTCGCAAAATGTAGAATCAGAGGGGGATGGGTCTGGGTGGTTACTCTTCAGAGAGGCGCGGTGGACCTGTTGTGCCCAAGGTCCTTTTCCACACTGTGGGCTTTTAATGATTCTGTGAAAGAAGAACACAAAGACTGCATAAATCTACAATCTGTATTGCAAAGAAAACAAAATAAAAGCGAGGTCAAATGTGGAATTTTATAATCGGGAGAGGGGAGGTTATTGTGGAGAACAGGGAAATGGCCAA
>NW_025196042.1:0-4631 GCF_004010195.1 Chiloscyllium plagiosum
CCCAGTCCCAGAGAGCTAGTCGGAAACTGAACTCAGTTCCAGAGAGAGGGGCGGAACTGAACCCAGACCCAGAGAGAGTGGGGAAACTGAACCCAGTCCCAGAGTGATAGTGGGGAAGTGAACCCAGACCTAGAGAGACAGTGGGGAACTGAACCCAGACCCAGAGAGAGTGGGGGAACTAAACCCAGACCCAGAGAGAGGGGGGGAACTGAACCCAGACCCAGAGAGACAGTGGGGAATTGAACCCAGCCCCAGAGAGAGGGGGGGGTACTGAACCCAGTCCCAGAGAGACAGTGGGGAACTGAACCCAGTCCCAGAGAGAGGGGGGGAACTAAACCCAGACCCAGAGAGAGGGGGGGAACTGAACCCATACCCAGCGAGAGGGGGGAAACTGAACCCAGTCCCAGAGAGACAGTGGGGAACTGAACCCAGACCCAGAGAGACAGTGGGGAACTGGACCCAGTTCCAGAGAGAGGTGTGGAACTAAACCCAGTCCCAGAGAGAGGGGGGGAACTGAACCCAGTCCCGGAGAGACAGTGGGGAACTAAACCCAGACCCAGGGAGAGGGGGGGAACTGAACCCAGTCCCAGAGAGAGGGGGGGAACTGAACCCAGTCCCGGAGAGACAGTGGGGAACTAAACCCAGACCCAGAGAGAGGGGGGAAACTGAACCCAGTGTCAGAGAGAGGGTGGGAACTGAACCCAGTCCCAGAGAGAGGGGGAACTGAACCCAGTCCCAGAGAGATAGTGGGGAACTGAACCCAGACCCAGAGCGGGGAGCCCTGATGGTGAACTGAACCCAGTCTGAGAGACAGTCTGAACCTCCAACAAATGCAGGACTGAACCCAAGGGGCAGAGAGGGGCCCTTTCGAGTGTGTGTACCTGAATACAACAGGAGAGGCTTGAAGTAGTGAATGTGAACTGTCTCCAGTCCAGTCTCAGAGTGAGTGTAACCGGTGAGTGTGGAACTGAACCCACCCGAGAGAGAGTCCGTTACCGATCGCCATGAAACTGAAACACATCCGAGTGAGGGGGTCGAGCCAGCGAGTTTGGAACTGAACCCAGCCTGAGGGGGAGAACCTGTTACTTTAAACTGTAACCTGTCTGAGAGTATAAGAGGTAGGGGTGGTGGGGGTACCCAGACATCCTTATGGGCAATCAAGTCTCACGGATATTGTCCTGGCGACCGAGAGAGAGAGAAGCCTTGAATGTGACCTGTGCCCTATACAGTACAAAAGGGAGCCAGTGTGTGTGGGACTGGACTCACTGTGAGAGTGAAAGCAGGGGGCCGGTGAGTATGGAACTGAACCCTGTCCCAGAGAGAAGAGGGAACCGGCCAGTGTGGCAGTGACTGTTGTGGGCCGGCTGAGTGTAAACAGCATCCGTGGCCAAGAGAGAAAGAGGAACCAGGAGGTGTGAGACTGAACCAAATCCAAGAGAGTGAGGGGACTCTGTGTGTGTGTGTGTGTGTCTCTGTGTGCATGTGTGTGTGTCTGTGTGCGTGTCTCTGTCTCTGTGTCTCTGTGTGTGTGTGGAATTAGAACATAGAACATTACAGCGCAGTCCAGGCCCTTCGGCCCTCGCTGTTGCTGTCCCCTGTCATACTAACCCGAAGCCCATCCCACCTACACTATTCCATGTACGTCCATATGCCTGTCCAATGACGACTTAAATGCACTTAAACTTAGCGAATCTACTACCATTGCAGGCAAAGCATTCCATCCCCTTCCTGCTCTCTGAGTAAAGAAACTACCTCTGACATCTGTCTTATACCTATCTCCCCTCACTTTAAAGTTGTGTCCCCTCGTGTTTGCCGTTCCCATACATGGAAAAAGGCTCTCCCTGTCCACACTATCTAACCCTCTGATTATCTTGTATGTCTCTATTAAGTCACCTCTCAACCTTCTTCTCTCTAACGAGAACAGCCTCAGTTCCCTCAGCCTCTCCTCATAAGACCTTCCCTCCATACCAGGCAACATCCTAGTAAATCTCCTCTGCACCCTTTCCAAAGCTTCCACACCCTGCTTATAATGCGGTGACCAGAACTGTACACAGTACTCCAAGTGTGGCCGTACCAGAGCTTTGTACAGCTGCAGCATAACCTCCTGGTTCCAGAACTCAATCCCTCTATTAATAAAGGCCAAAACACTGTGTGCCTTCTTAACAACCCTGTCAATCTGGGTGGCAACTTTCAGGGATCTGTGTACATGGACACCGAGATCTCTCTGCTCATCTGCACTCCCAAAAATCTTACCATTAGCCCAGTACTTTGCATTCCGATTACTCCTTCCAAAGTGAATCACGTCACACTTGTCCACATTAAACTCCATTTGCCACCTCTCAGCCCAGCTCTGCATCCTATCTATTCTCTCTGCAACTTAGTACATCCTTCGTCACTATCCACAACTCCACCGACCTTAGTGTCGTCTGCCAATTTACTAACCCACCCTTCTAAGCCCTCATCCAGGTCATTTATAAAAATGACGTACAGCAGTGACCATTGTGGTACACCACTAGTAACTGGACATGAAGATGAACATGTTTCCATCAACTACAACCCTCTGTCTTCTTTCAGCGAGCCAATTACTGATCCAAACTGCTATGTCTCCCACAATCCCATTCCTCCACATTTTGTATAATAGCCTACCGTGGGGAACCTTATCGAACGCCTTGCTGAAATCCATATACACCACATCAACCAGTTTACTCTCATCAACCTGTTTGGTCACTTTGTCAAAAAGCTCAATAAGATTTGTGAGGCGCGGCCTATCCTTCACAAAACCGTGCTGACTGTCCCTGATCAGATTATTCTTTTCTAGATGGTTATAAATCCTATCTCTTATGACCTTTTCCAACACTTTATCAACAATTGATCCCCGTCCAAGAGTTAAGAGACAGGCACTTGAGTGTGTGGAACTGAAGCCACTCAGAGAGAGAGGGAGAAGTGGGAGTTCACCTGAACCCAGATCGAGAGAGAGAGAGAGAGGTCAACCAGAGAGTTTAGAACCAAACCCAGTCCGAGAGACGGAGGGAGAGTGTGGAGTCAGTCAGTGTGGAATTCATCCCTGGGTCAGAGAGCGCGAGGGAGAGACTGGAAGGTGAGATTCTGCAATGAACCCAATCTGAGAGAAAGAGAACAACCAGTAAGCGTGGAACTGGACCCCGGTCCGAGAGGCAGAGGTTAACTAGCGAATGGGAGGCTCCATCCAGTCCGGGAAAGGCTGGGGAGGAGTGTGGAACTGAGAAGAAACTGGAAAACAAGCTCCTGCGAGTGAATGAGGGACAGTGGGGAACCAGAATTCAGTCCGAGAGAGGAGCTGCAGGAACCTCGTGCTTCCTGTGTGCTCGCGCTCGCGCTCTCTCTCACGCACTCTCTCTCGCACTCTCTCTCTCGCGCGCTCTCTCTCTCGCGCGCTCTCTCTCTCGCGCGCACTCTCTCGTGCGCGCTCTCTCTCTCGCTCGCGCTCCCTCACGCTCTCTCTCTCCCTCACGCTCTCTCTCTCGCTCACGCTCTCTCTCTCGCTCACTCGCACTCTTTCGCTCGCTCGCGCTCTCTCTCTCTCGTTCGAGCTCTCTCTCTCACTCGAACGCTCTCTCTCTCTCACTCGAACGCTCTCTCTCTCTCACTCGAACGCTCTCTCTCTCTCACTCGAACGCTCTCTCTCTCTCACTCGAACGCTCTCTCTCTCTCACTCGAACGCTCTCTCTCTCTCACTCGAACGCTCTCTCTCTCTCACTCGAACGCTCTCTCTCTCTCACTCGAACGCTCTCTCTCTCTCACTCGAACGCTCTCTCTCTCTCACTCGATCGCTCTCTCTCTCTCACTCGATCGCTCTCTCTCTCTCACTCGATCGCTCTCTCTCTCTCACTCGATCGCTCTCTCTCTCTCACTCGATCGCTCTCTCTCTCTCACTCGATCGCTCTCTCTCTCTCACTCGATCGCCTCCCTATCTCTACCCCTCTCCCTACCCCCTCCCTCCCTCCTTCCTTTCCTCTCCCTCTCCCGTCCCCGGCTGGGTTCAGGTTAGCCTGGGAGTATGGTTCATTGGTGATCCAGCGAGGCCATGGTTGAGTCTGGTTTTGGTGGTGGGCAGGGTAACCATTTGGTGCCTTTGGCTCTGGGAGGCCCGTGGCTGTGCCTCCACGGTAACGCCTCTTTGTCCATTCCTTCCGCAGGGCGCCGCGGCGTGGGAAGGTGGAGAAGAGCAAGACGGCGCAGGCGCCTCAATGCCCCGAAGCCGGCAATTGCCCGTTGGACTCTGTGCGGCCGGTCTTCCCCCGCTCCCTGAAGGCCGGCGAGGGCTTTGTCTGCGCCGTCTGTGGGAAGCGGTTCAAGACCCTGGTGTGGATGGAGAAGCACCGGGACACGCACACGCGGGGCCGCGTCTTCCAGTGCTCCGACTGCGGCAAGAGCTTCAACCAGCTGCACAGCCTGAGAAACCACTGTAACCTGCACAGCCACGAGAAGCCGTACACGTGCTCGATCTGCGACCGCACCTTCAGCGGCTCCGATAGCCTCATGATGCACAAGTGCGCCGACGCCGGCGAGCAGCCCTACAAGTGCGGAGTCTGCGGCAAGGGCTTCAGCTACCCGTCCAAGCTGGAGACCCACTGGCGCAGCCACACCGGCGA
>NW_025196043.1:0-4631 GCF_004010195.1 Chiloscyllium plagiosum
CCATAATATAGAGAACACCACTCATTGTGTATAATATAGAGAACAGCAGTTCCTGTGTATAATATAGAGAGCAGTAGTCCCTGTGTCAAATTTAGAGAATAGCAGTTCCTGGGTACAATATAGAGAACAGCAGTTCCTGTGTATAATATAGAGAACAGCAGTACCTGTGTATAATATAGAGAACAGCAGTCCCTGTGTATAATACAGAGAATAGCAGTTCCCATGTCTAATATAGAGAACAGCAGTGCCGGTGTATAATATAGAGAACAGCAGTCCATGTGTATAATGTAGAGAATAGCAGTTCTCATGTCTAATATAGAGAACAGCAGAACCTGTGTATAATATAGAGAACAGCAGTTCCCATGTATAATATAGAGAACAGCAGTCCCTGTGTATAATATAGAGAATAGCAGTTCCCATGTTTAATATAGAGAAGAGCAGTCCCTGTGTATAATATAGAGAATAGCAGTTCCCATGTCTACTATGGAGAAGAGCAGTGCCTGTGTATAATATAGAAAACAGCAGTGCCTGAGTATAACATAGAGAACAGCAGTCCCTGTGTATTAGAGAATAGCAGTTCCCATGTCAAATATAGAGAATAGCAGTCCCTGTGTATAATATAGAGAACAGCAGTTCCAATGTCTAATATAGAGAATAGCTGTCCCTGTGTATAATATAGAGAAAAGCAGTCCCTGTGTATAATATAGAGAATAGTAGTTCCCTTGTCTAATATAGAGAACAGCAGTCCCTGTGTATAATATAGAGAACAGCTGTGCCTGTGTATAATATAGAGAAAAGCAGTTCTCATGTCTAATATAGAGAACAGCAGAACCTGTGTATAATATAGAGAACAGCACTTCCCATGTCTAATATAGAGAATTGCAGTCCCTGTGTATCATGTAGAGAACAGCAGTTCCTGTGTATAATATAGAGAACAGTAGTCCCTGTGTCAAATTTAGAGAATAGCAGTCCCTGTGTATAATATAGAGAACAGCAGTCCCTGTGTATAATATAGAGAATAGCAATTCCCATGTCTAATATGGAGAAGAGCAGTGCCTGTGCATAATATAGAGAACAGCAGTGCCTGAGTATAACATAGAGAACAGCAGTACCTGTGTATAATATAATGAACAGCAGTCCCTGTGTTTAATATAGAGAATAGCAGTTCTCATGTCTAATATAGAGAACATCAGTACCCATGTATAATATAGAGAACAGCAGTTCCCATGTACAATATAGAGAACAGCAGTCCCTGTGTATAATATAGAGAATAACAGTTCCCATGTCAAATATAGAGAATAGCAGTCCCTGTGTATAATATAGAGAACAGCAGTCCCTGTGTATAATATAGGGAATAGCAGTTCCCATGTCTAATATAGAGAACAGCAGTTCCTGTGGATAATATAGAGAACAGCAGTACCTGTGTATAATATTCAGAACAGCAGTTCCTGAGTATAATATGGAGAACAGCAGTTCCTGTAATTAATATAGAGAACAGCAGATACCATAACTAATATAGAAAACAACAGTCACTGTGTATAAGTTAGAGAACAACAGTTCCTGAGTATAATATAGAGAATAGCAGTCCCTGTGTATAATATACAGAACAGCAGTTCCCATGTAAACTATAGAGAACTGCAGTTCCTGTGCATAATTTTGCGAACAGCAGTTCCTATGACTAATATGGGGAACACCAGTCTTTGTGTATAATATGGAGATCAGCAGTTCCTATGTCAAATATAGAGAACAGTAGTTTTGTGTATATTACAGAGAACAGCTGTCCCTGTCTCTAGTATGAGCACAGCTGTCCCTGAGCATAATATAAAGAAGAGCTTTTCCGATGTATAATATAGAGAACAGCAGTTCCTGTAATTAGTATAGAGAACAGCAGATACCATAAGTAATATAGAGAACAGCAGTCCCTGTGTACAATATGGAGATCTGCAGTTCCTGTGTTTATTATATTGAACAGCTGTCCCTGTGTCTTATATGAGAACTGCTGTCCATGAGCATAATATGAAAAAGAGCTTTTCCCATGTATAATAAAGAGAACAGCAGTCCCTGTGTATAATACAGAGAACAGCAGTCCCGGTAATTATTATAGAGAACAGCAGATACCATAAGTAATATAGATAACAGCAGTCCCTGTGTATAATACAGAGAACAGCAGTCCCTGTAATTATTATAGAGAACAGCAGATACCATAAGTAATATAGATAACAGCAGTACCTGTGTATAATGTAGAGAACATCAGTTCCCCTGTCTAATATGGAGAAAAGCAGTTTCTGTCCATAATATAGAGAACACCAGTCCCTGTGTATAATATAGAGAGGAGCAGTTCATGTGTATAATATAGAGAACAGTAGTCCCTGTGTCAAATATAGAGAATAGCAGTTCCTGGGTACTATATAGAGAACCGCAGTTCCTGTGTATAATATAGAGAACAGCAGTCCCTGTGTATAATATAGAGTACAGTAGTTCCCATCTCTAATATAGAGAACAGCAGTCTTTGTGTGTAATATGAAGAACAGCAGTTCCCATGTCCAATTTCGAGAACAGCAGTACCTGTGTATATTAAAGGGAACAGCAGTTCCCATGTCTAATACAGAGAAAAGCAGTCCCTATGTATAATGTAGAGAACAGCAGTCCCTATGTCCAATATAGAGTACAGCAGTTCCTTTGTATAATATAGAGAACGGCAGTTCCCATGTCAAATATAGAGAACAGCAGTTCCTTTGTATAATATAGAGAACGGTAGTTCCCATGTCAAATATAGAGAACAGCAGTACCTGTGACAATATAAAGTACAGCAGTACCCATGTCTAAGAAAGAGAACAGCTGTCCCTGTGTATAATATAGAGAACAGCAGTTATCATGTCTAAGAAAGAGAACAGCAGTTCCTGTGTATAATACAGAGAATCGCAGTTCCCATGTCTCATATAGAGAACACCAGTCCCTGTGTATAATATAGAGAACAGCAGTTCCCATGTCTAATATTGAGAACAGCAGTGTCTGTGTATAATACAGGGAACAGCAGTTCCCATGTATAGCAGAGAGAACAGCAGTCCCTATGTATAATAAAGAGAACAGCAGTTCCCATGTCTAATATAGGGATCAGCAGTCCCTGTGTATAATATAGAGAACAGCAGTTCCCATGTCTAATATAGAGAACAGCAGTACCTGTATATAATAGAGAGAACAGCAGTTTCTATGTGTTATATAGGGAACAGCAGTCCCTTTGTATAATATAGGGAACAGCAGTTCCCATGTCTAATATAGAGAAGAGCAGTTCCCATGTGTAATATAGAGGACAGCTGTCCCTGTGTATAACATAGAGAACAGCAGACCCTGTGTCTAATATAGAGAACAACAGTCCCTGTGTATAATATAGATAATAGCAGTTCCCACGTCTAATATAAGAGAACATCAGTACCTGTGTATAATATACAGAACAGCAATTCCCATGTCTAATATAGAGATGAGCTGTCCCTGTGTATAATATAGAGAACAGCAGTTACCATGTCTAGGAAAGAGAACAGCAGTTCCTGAGTCTAATATAGAGAACAGCAGTTCCCATGTCTAATATAGAGAACACCAGTTCCTGTGTATAATATACAGAACAGCAGTTCCCATGTCTAATATAGGGATCAGCAGTCCCAGTGTATTGTATAGGGGACAGCAGTTCCCATGTCTAATATAAGGATCAGCAGTCCCTGTGTATAATATAGAGAACAGCAGATCCTGTGTATAATATAGAGAACAGCAGTTCCCATGTCTAATATAGAGAACAGCAGATCCTGTGTATAATATAGAGAACAGCAGTTCCTGTGTATAAAAAAAGAGAACAGCAGTTCTCATGTATATTATAGAGAACAGCAGTCCCTGTGTATAATATAGACCACAGCAGTTCCTGTGTCTAATATAGAGAAAAGCAGTCCCTATGTATAATATAGAGAACAGCAGTCCCTGTGTCTAATATAGAAAACAGCAGTCCCTGCGCACAATACAGAGAACAGCAGTTCCCATGTCTAATATCGCGAACAGCAGTACCTGTGTATAATATAGAGAATAGCAGTTCCCATGTCTAATATAAGAGAACACCAGTCGCTGTGTATAATATAAAGAACAGCAGTCCCTTTGTATAATATGCAGAACAGCAGTTTCCATGTCTCATATAGAGAACAGCAGTTCCCATGTCGAATATAGAGAACAGCAGTCCCTATGTATAATATAAAGAACAGCAGTCCCTTTGTATAATATGCAGAACAGCAGTTTCCATGTCTAATGTTGAGAACTGCAGTTCCAATGTCTAATATAGAAAACAGCAGTCCCTGTGTATAATATAGGGAACCGCAGTTCCCATGTCTAATATTGAGAACACCAGTCCCTGTGTATAATATAGAGAACAGCAGTCCCTGTGTATAATATAGAGTACAGCAGTTCCCATGTCTAACATAGAGAACAGCAGTACCTGTGTATATTTAAGGGAACAGCAGTTCCCATGTCTAATATAGAGAAAAGCAGTCCCTATGTATAATGAAGAGAACAGCAGTCCCTATGTATATTATAGAGAACAGCAGTCCCTGTGTATAATACAGAGAACAGCAGTTCCCATGTCTAAAAAAGATAAC
>NW_025196044.1:0-4632 GCF_004010195.1 Chiloscyllium plagiosum
CGATGAATGGAAGGGATCCAAACAGCTACAAAGAGAACAAAGACAGAGTGTGGAGAACTGCAGATCAATTAACTTGACACCTGTAGGGGGAACTATTCGAATCTATTACACAGGACGACATTTTTGATATTTAAAAATTAACAGCAACAATGGAGAGAACCAGCATGCATTTCTGATAGAGAAATCATACTTGATAAATTTCGGAATTGTTTGAAATTGTTTCTTACAGAATAGATAATGGGGAACCAGTAGAAGTTGGGTATATTGGATTTTTGGAAGTGTTTCTATGCGAACTCAGTGAGTTCGTAAATGCAATAAATGTGAAGGGTATTTGGAGGAATATATGTAAGTGGCAAGTTAAAGTTTGGTTTGCCTTCCTTTAAGGGAGTCAGAACACTGATGTAAAAACATGTTGAAGCAGTTTCAAAGCGTGTTGGTGGGACTGTACCTGGAGTATTGTGTACAGTTTTGGTGACCGAATCTCAGAAAGAATATACTGACCACAGAGGAAGTGCAATGGACATTCTCCAGATTAATCCCTCAGATGGTGAGATTACCTGATGAGGAAACTCGGCCTGTGTTCTCTAGAGTTTCAAAGAATGAGAGGTGGGTCACAGTGGAATTTAGAAAATTCATAAAACATCTGACAAGTTGGAAATGAACAGAACGCTTCCCTCGCTGTCTATTCCACATTCAAGTCAAATAATGGCAGGATTTGGGACAGGCCAGTTAAGACTGCAATAAGGAGGAAATTCTTCACTTGGAGGGGACTGATTAACACAGAGGCATGGAAACCTACTGGCAGGCAAGTGTCTCCAGCGGAACTGAATAACCAGGGAACAGGTAGGACTCATTAGTGACTTGCCAAGTTGCAACCAAATCAACTTTAGTGGGAAGAGACAGCGGGTGGTGGTCGAAGGCTGTTTTTGTGACTAGAGGCTAGTGTCCAATGGTGTACCACAGGGATCAGTGCTGTGTCTCTTATTATTTCTGATTCGGAGGTGTGGGTTTTGAACTGGGGTGGCCAAAGCTAAAAGTTGCATAACATAGTCCAAAAGGTTTATTCGGCGGCATTAGCCTTCGAAGCACTTATCAAAGCGCACAACCACCTGGTGAAGAAACGGAGCTTCGAAAACTCGTGCCTCCAAATAAACCTGTTTGACTACAAGCTGATGTTTTGTGATTTTAAACCTTATCATAAATGATGCAGCTGTGAATATGGACGAGGGGTGGGGGATGTCATAAGTAAGTTTGTGATTGATACGAAGATTGGCCGGGTGGTTGACAGTGAAGAAGAAGGCCTTATGTTTCAGGAAGATACGGATCCAATGGTCAGATGGGTGGATCAATGGCAGATGGAATGTAACCCTAATAAATAGGTGATGCAATTTGTAAGACGGAACCAGACATAGGAGGACTTAATGAATGACAGCACTCTGGGAAGCTCAGAGGGTGCTTCTCCACACATCTCTGAATGTGACTGGACAGGTTATTGCACAATTTGGGAATGCATAGGGGGAGCGTAAACACAGCCTTTATACATCGAAGCATAGATTGTAAGAGCTATGCGGAACTTTGTTTAGGCCAAGATGGAATGCTGTGTGTAGTTATGGGAGCCACATTACAGGAAGGATGCGATTGTACTGGAGGCGGTGCAGAGGCGATTCACCGGGATGCTCCCTGGAATGGAGTGTATCAGCTATGGAGAGAGACTGGATAAGATCGGGTTGTTTACTTTGGAGCAGAGAAGGCTGAGGGGTCCGTGAATCAGAAGGATAAGATTACAAGGGACATGTACAGAGTGGATAGACAGCAGTTGTTCATTTTAGTCAAAGGGTCACACTTTTAAAGTGAAGGGTTTGAGGTTTAGTGAGGATTTGAGTGTATTGGGGTCTGGAATGCACTTCATGGTAACCTCAACACCTTTAGAAAATACATAATTGTGCAGTTGAAATGCCATAAGATTCACAGCTACGGGTCTTGTGTCGGAAAGTGGCCCTAATGTAGACCGTGCTGTATTTTTGATGGAACAGAGATTGTGCTTCTGTTATTGTATGGATGTGGGAGATCAATCATTGAGTAGCTTAAGATAGGAATTGATGGGTTTCTGAAGAATATCTTATCAAAGTATATAAGAGTGAACTCGTACTATCTTCTGAAAATATGTCAATGGCAAAATTAAGAGAAAATGTTGCAGCTTTCTTACAGTCTGATACCAGATAATTGAGGGCAGTGAAATAGCAGAACGACGGAATAAATACTTCAGTTATGCTTTCACAGAAGAAAAAAAAAACAAAGAAACTTCCTAGAAATACTAGAGAACTTTAGTCTGGTGAGAAAAGGTAATAGCAACTAAGTTACCAACTAAACAGTTTTAGAGAAAAATATTGGACTGAAATTAATGAGCAGAAACAAAGTCAACAGCGATTTATGAAATGGGAATCATATTTGAGAAAGTGGCTTTTAGGAAAATTATTGAGAAGGTATCAATGCAATACTCGTGGAATCTCAGAAGGATTTTTTGATAAAGCCCCAAGCCTTTTGTGCAAATTCGAATCCTGTGGGACTGGGGCTAATATATGGTCATGGTTTTAGAATGGGAGAGCTGGCAGGAAACAGTAAGTAAGAATAAAACCATGATGTTTGAATGGAAGGCTTTGAGGATATAACAAGGATCGAGATTTGACATCCAGCTATTCCCAATACACATCATTACTTTGGTTGTGAGGCTCAAATGCAATATTCCCAAGTCTGCTGACAGTATTAAACGATGTCAGCTTGTGAGTGGATGAGGAGGATGTAAAAAAGACTCCAAGGTGATTGAGACAAGTGGAGAGACTGGGCAAATACGTGGTAGATGGAGAGCAATGGGAGAGATGAGACGTTATGCACTTTGGTGGAAACAATAGAATAGCAGCCTATCATTTCCAAAGGGAGTGGTTGAAAACTGCTGCTCTATAAAGGAACTTAAGCTGCATTGTTGTTCTATTTCTGCGCAGCCCTCCAATCCATGTAAGGCAGTGAGTTCTGAAGCCAGAAGTCAATACTGGGAATGGCACTGGCACGCTGACCAGTGTATACAGACCTAGCAAGTGGGGAGCTGTAACATTGAAAACGATCTGTATCTCCCTGTGCACCAGTCAGTGAAAGTAATATTGCAGGAGCAGAAAGCAGGTAGGCAGATAAATGGTGTATTCACCCTCATTTCAGGGGGATTTGAATACAGGAGTAAGGGTCATTTACTGCAGCTGTACAGGGCCTTAGTGGGACCCCATCTCGAACATTGTGCAGTATTGTGTGCAGTGTTGGTCTCCTTGCCTAGTAAAGGACAAACCTGACGTTGCGGGAGAGCAGTGGAGGATGATCAGACTGATCTCTGGGATGACAGGCTTGTTGTGGGACCAGAGGTTTGGGGTGACTGGGCCTGTATTTCATAGAGATTAGGAAAATGAGTGGAGACATCATTGAAATATATCAAACTCTGACAGTTTGAGACAGATTGGAAGCAGGGATGATAGTTCACTTTATAGAAAACAGTGCAATCGTATTTAATAAACACGCGTTATCAAAGAACCGCGTGTATATTGAATAGAGGAGCAAACTTGATGGGCCTAAAGCATTACATCTGTTCTCGGTTTATATTTCACAATATTTAAAGGTTTTTTGGGATATGAACATTGTATGGGGAAAACTGCATTGAGGAGATGTTCGGCATGGGGAAAGCTCAATGTATTGAATGACCTCCTCCTTTCCCGATGTTTCTGTGCAGTCGTTGGGAAAGCTCTGTAAATGTTGTCACAAGCTCTCAGATGTTAGGAAGGAGGCCTCTGCAGGGTCGACAGGACTATGTTTCCCGTTCCCTTTTTTGATAATGAGGCTGGTGCCAGGTGTCCTGTCCGGTTTTATCCTTTAAACCCTCAGAGCAGTTTGATACAATTGAGTGTCTTACTTGGCCGATTCAGAGACCATTGAAAAGGTTTATCACATGTCTGTGTGTCTGGAGTCACTTTTAGGCAAGACCAAGAAAGCACGGGAGATTCACTTCCTGAAAGTACATTGGGGAAGGAGATTGATGTTTACAATTAACTTTGGACACAAGATCACTATTACTGACACCAGATTTTAGGTCTCGATATTTTATTAATTATTTTTAAATTCCACCAGCTGCCAGATCATTATCTTGGTCAGGGTTAGTAATCCAATGATATTTCCATAACAACATCATCGCCACATGGGGAACTATCGGAAACCACACTGACCTGATTATTTCGGTGCCCGTTGACAGCTCTGTCAAAAAGAATTCCCACCAATTTGACTGTCGTGATGGGACTTTGAGGTGTTAATTGGTCAGATTGTAATTATTCTCCTCTTCGGGGACTGGACATAGCTGAGTAATTTTCCACATTGGCAGGGAGATTTCAGAGTTGGAGCTGGAATGAAACAGCTTACCCAGGGACACGGCTTATTGTGCAGCACAAGTCTTCAGTCCTATTGCAGGAATGGGGTCAGGGCCCATTGCCTCTGTCGTATCTACTGTGTCCAGCTGTTTCTTCATGTCACGTACAGCAAATCGAATTGCTTGAAGACTGGCACCTGTGCGTCTGTGGGCATCATGATGAGTGTGAGTTGGAT
>NW_025196045.1:0-4632 GCF_004010195.1 Chiloscyllium plagiosum
AAGTCAGACAGACTGCTGACATTTTTAATTATCTTAGGGCACTGACTTTAAACAGATTCTTGAATCCACATCTTAAGCAATTGAAACTTTGTAACATAGTTCTCCATATCCTGCTTTTGCAGTTTAATTTGTAAATTAACATGTCTACAATGCCGGAATGTATGAATGGAAAAGGTTTTTCATTCATTTGCCCCTCTCCTGTGCTGACTGAATTCCAGACTCAAACTGAAGCCTTCTCTGTTCCTGCACCCAGATTAACATTGTACCATTTAGTTTAGATTGTCCCTCTTCTAACATCCAAAATACATCGGTTCACATCTCGCTTTATTTCATCTGCAGGAGGCCGAGAGATGGTAATGTACAAAGTGTAAGGTGTGTTTTAATCTGCAAAGCAGAACAAATGTTTTCAGAAGTGTCAGTCAATTAGCCATTTTAGGTTTTTTCAAAGCAGCCATTTCATGTTATCACAGCACTGACAGTGACTTTATAAACAGGGAAAGGCAAGAACGAGTGGGGACTTGGGAGTCCATGTGCAAGTGAATGCAGCGTAGATTCACAGAACTATAACTAGACAGCACGGGTTCAATGTCCAGGGAAATGACACAAGCCCAGGATGGTGTCACTAGAATTTAGAAAATCTAAAATGATATAAGTTTGAGAGGTAGTGACAAAAACAGCTGGGTCAGATCAGGAGAAAATATTTTATTTGCTTCTGGAGGCTCATTGTCTAGTAACCTAATAATAGACTGGAACCCTTTGGAAACTCAGGCCATGTTCAGCGTGAGGTTAGGTTTTGTTTAAATCATCCTATACTGTCCCCATCAAACTCCCACAGAAAAAAGGGTCTGCATGGGATAAGGTACAGAGTATAGCTTCCTCTACACTGTCCCCATCAAGCAATCCCAGGACAGGTATCGTATGGAGTTAGATGAGGAGCAAAACTCCCTTTACATCTCGCCCATGAAACCCTTTCAGGACAAGGACCATAAGACCATAAAATAAGACTTCGGAGTGGAAGCAAGGCCATTCAGCCCATTGAGTCCATTCCGCCATTTAATCATGGCTGATGGGCGTTTCAATTCCACTTACACACAATCTCCCTGTAGGCCTTAATTCCCCGCGAGATCCTTTCCATGTCTTCTCATTTCCATTCCAAATTGACTCCCTCTAATTTTAAAGCCGTGCCCACGGGTCCCAGTCTCCCCGCCTAACAGAAACAACTTCCCAGCATCCACCCTTTCTAAGACATGCATTATCTTGTAAGTTTCTATCAGATCTCCCCTCAACCTTCTAAATTCTAGTGAATACAATCCCAGGATCCTCAGCCATTCGTATGTTAGGCCTACCATTCCAGGGATCATCCGTGTGAATCTCTGCTGGACATACTCCAGTGTCAGTATGTCGTTCCTGAGGTGTGGGGCTCAACATTGGACACAATATTCTAAATGGGGCCTAACCAAGCTTTATAAAGTCTCAGAAGCACATCGCTGCTTTTACATTCCAACCCCCTTGAGATAAATGACAACATTGCATTTGTTCCCTTAACCACAGATTCAACCTACAAGTCAACCTTTAGAGAATCCTGGAAAAGCACTCCCAGATCCCTATGTACTTTAGTTTCAGGACTTTTCTCTCGGTTTAAAAATAGTCCAAAGTGCAAGACATAGAACATAGAAGAATACAGCGCAGTACAGGCCCTTCGGCCCTCGATGTTGCGCCGATCCAAGCCCACCTAACCTACACTAGCCCACTATCCTCCATATGCCTATCCAATGCCCGCTTAAATGCCCATAATGAGGGAGAGTCCACCACTGCTACTGGCAGGGCATTCCATGAACTCACGACTCGCTGAGTAAAGAACCTACCCCTAACATCTGTCCTATACCTACCCCCGCTTAATTTGAAGCTATGCCCCCTTGTAATAGCTGACTCCATACGTGGAAAAAGATTCTCACTGTCGACCTTATCTAAACCCCTAATCATCTTGTACACCTCTATCAAGATACCCCTAAACCTTCTTTTCTCCAATGAAAACAACCCCAAGTGCCTCAGCCTTTCAGCCTTTCAAAAGAGTAAGCTGAAAAAAATTGAAACTTCTGGCAGTTTAAAGCCAAGGCTAAGTATCATAGAATCTCTACAGTGTGGAAGCAGGCCATCTGGCCCATCAAGCCTACGTTGCTCCTCTGAAGAGCATCCCACCCAGACCCACCTCATCCCTATAACTCTGCATTTCCCATGGCCACTTCATCTAGTTGCACATCCATAGACACTATGGTCAATTACCTAACCTGCACATCTTTCGACTGAAATCATGAATCTCTCAAATTTGAAGATAGAAAACTTTAACTGACTATAACACACAGAATTAGTAATGATGATCTGTAGGGAAAATTCCAAGGGCAGGATCCAGCAACCATGTCTAATGACTATGTCAGTCTTAAAGACAAAACTTATAATGGTGCAGAGATGAATGACAATTCAGATGATTGGTCAGAATACAAAGAACAGAGAATGACTAAAAGGCTCATTGGGAGAAAGCTATTGGAATATGGGAGGAAGCTGATTAAAAATGTAAATAAGTGAAGATGTTAAAAACGAAAAGAGTAAGTAAAGTTATTATTGGTGCTTTAGCGAGTGAGAATGTGGAGTTAATGGTAAATAATAAAGAAATGGCAGGAGAAATGAATGAATACTTTGTTCTATCTTCTCTGTAGAGAATATAAAAAATATCCAAACATGTTGAATCGTTGAATCCAAAGGCAGGGAAGTTATGCCAGAGCTTACAAGGTGATAGCTAGACCACAGCTGCAGTACAGTGCGCAGTTTTGACCACCACAGTATAGCGAGGATGTGATGCTTCAGAGAGAGTTTCAAGGAGATTCAGCAGGATGGTTCCTGTGCTCTGAACTCCAGTTAAGCAGAGGCATCTGATGGAGACCTGATTTGTGGGTGGCACGGTGGTTAGCACTGCTGCCTCACAGCGCCAGAGACCCGGGTTCAATCCCCGACTCAGGCGACTGCAATCTCCTCCCTTGCATCCCAGAGAATCCTAGGATAAATGCCATCAGGCCCAGGGGACTTATAATTTTTCACCCTTTCCAGAATTTCCAACATCTCTTCTCTACATACCTCAAAGCCATCCATTCTACTTAATTGTGACTCAGTACTCACATTGACAACAATGTCCTGTTCCTGAGTGATAACTGACGAAAAGTATTCATTCAATGTCTCCCCAATCTCTTCAGCCTCCTCACGCAACTTCCCACTACTATCCTTGACTGGACCTATTCCTACCCGAGTCATTCTTTTATTCCTGACATACCTATAGAAAGCCTTAGGATTTTCCCTAATCCTACTAACTAAGGACCTTTCATGTTCCCTCCTTGCTGCTCTTAGATTCTTAGACCTCGCATTTCTGCCCATTGAATTTCATTAGCCATTTCCTGGACTACCCTGCTGAACTGTCTTAACCTTTCTGCAGCCTCAAACATCCTCAGTATAACCTCCGGTCCACCTAACGTCGTCTTATCGGCAAACTTCGCCAGAATGCCCCTAGTCCCTTCATCCAGATCATTCATATATAAAGTGAACAGCTGCAGCCCCAACACTGAACCCTGCGGGACACCACTTCTCACTCACTACCATTCTGAAGAAGAACCTTTTATCCCACCTCTCTGCCTTCAGCCAAACCTGAATCCATGCCAGTGGCTCACCTCGAACAGTATGGATCTTCACCTTACTCAGCAGCCTCCCATGAGGCACCTTATCAAAGGCCTTTTGGTAGTCTAGATCCATAACAATCACAGAAACCATAAGACACTTTCTCCATATGACCAAAACCTGATTGTCTTCCATCCACTGGTGTCCCGGTCTTGTGTTTGGTCACAAATTGAGCTCGGAAACATCTTCAGGACAACCTCATCCTGTACCTGTGGCTCTGGCTCTTTATTAGTGTCTGTAAGTCGCCCTGTTTCTTAAATTCCCTCCATTCCCTACAATGCCAGATAAATTCCAAAAAAGTTCGATTACCTGTAAAACATTTTGGGATACCCTTAAGATATAAAACAGAAAGTGCTTTATAACTGCCCACTCCTCCGTTTAAATTAGGATATTCAGTGTATTTCTGCTACATTTATATTGCCCGAACATCACACAGAACATTCACATCCAGGGACCATGAACAATCCGGAAGTTCCATGAAGTGTCGTTCTTTATTGCAGGCGATCGGCGATCGACAGTAAGGAAGCCTTCCTGTGACTGTTTCACTGAGACAGCATCAGGAATCCTGTGGCCCACTTTGATCCCCAGACTGACTGTTCATCGTCTCTGCAAAGAAAATCACATTTTCAAGATGCAGGAACGTTTGAACGAAAACAGCTACTGATGTGCTTCCCCAATTTAATCACTGATACTTTTCAGGGCGAGATTTTCAGGAGGACATTAAACTGACAGAAACACAGAAACCGGAAGAGGCCATTCTGCCCTTGTAGCCTGCTCTCCCATTCAGTGTTGTCATGT
Organism: Chiloscyllium plagiosum; assembly: GCF_004010195.1. NCBI lineage: Eukaryota > Metazoa > Chordata > Chondrichthyes > Orectolobiformes > Hemiscylliidae > Chiloscyllium > Chiloscyllium plagiosum. Next base: position 4,519 of record NW_025196045.1, read on the forward strand.
CTGACTCTCTGTCTCATTGCTATATTCCCAATTTCTCTCCAAACCCCATGATGGCTTTAACCAGTAAAAATACATTATCATTATCTTTCCTGAATATACTCAGTAACCTGTGCT
>NW_025196046.1:0-1252 GCF_004010195.1 Chiloscyllium plagiosum
TAAAACTGAACAAAATATATGGTAACCACAACACCATAAAACTGCTCGATATAGCGAGGAGTAAAATCACAGAATTCCGTCTGCTCTCCATCTCTGGATCATTCTGTCCCTTGCCATGACTCTTCAGTCCCTTTCGGACTCGGCTAGCCACTAATATATGCCTGGCTATCAGAGCATTGAGCAACAGAATTAAACCAAATGGTGACAATGGCGTTAAAACCTTATCAACCATTCTACATCCAATCCGTCTCAGGTCAGTTAATTCGCTTCGTTTGTTCGAACAATACAGAGGAACATTGTGAATTATTCGCTTAGGCTTAAATCGGAAGTTAATGGGTATGTTTTAAAACTAAAAAATATACTGATTGTTGCAAGAGCTCCTGTTGCAGTTTTCCTGGTGCAATATTTAAATTTAATCCTCTCGCAACAAAATGCAATAATTCGATCAAAAATAGCAGCGACAGTGAACCAGACTGAACAGTCCATTGCTAATCGAGCCAGGAGGTAGTTAACTTTACTCACAGCAGTGAGTTTCAGGAGAGGCATCGGGAAATAATACCAATTGATTCGGAGAAGCGTGACCTCAGTGATAATCGTCTGTAAATCCACCATTGCCATGGCCACCATGTAACGAGTGGTGCAGTTGGAGATCCCACAATTTCCTTGGGATAGGATGGCAACTGCCACGAGATTTGCTGTAAGAGGAAAGAGGCAGAAGGATCTCAATTTTGTTTATATTCATGTGGAGATAGTAACACTGAGATTTGTTTAAAAACGTGGAAATCGGCCCTTTTTACAATTTAAACCATAATTAAGCCAAGGCAGGTAATTGTAGATACATTATTTTATTTTCATACGTGGAACTCGTGATTCCGACAAATCTATTGATACGAATGTCTGAATATTTTTATGTCCATTGAATAATTGACGAACTACAGAAGCTGCTTGTCTCGTCGAGGCTGAACTGACCCTCAGAAGAACATGCCATCCAGAGCCCACATCCCTGGAAACTCACGAGAATTTTCCGTGCCTATCCAGTAACATCACATTTCCCAATGGCAAATTCACCGAGCGTGCACATCCTTGGACGCTAAGGCTCAGTGGTTAGCACTGCTGCCTCACAGTGCCAGGTCAGTCCACACAAGAAAATCTTGAGCACAAACAATGAACCAATTATCTGAGCAGTTCCTACCTTGCAGAACGCTTTTCGTTTCCAACTTCCTCATTCAAGTCTGTTCTCTGGGGTTAGCAC
>NW_025196046.1:2048-4632 GCF_004010195.1 Chiloscyllium plagiosum
ACACACACACACACACACACACACACACACACACACACACACACACACACACACACACACACACACAAAAGCAGGTTCAGGAACAACTTTTCCCTGGCTGTATTAGACTGGTGAATGGACTCCTTGGCCTCAAATAATGATGATCTTGCTTACGTTGTTCTGGCAGAGTGTGGAAACGTGCAATGTCTCTACCTCAATCGTCATGATCTGTACATCCACGCTTACTATCATCTGCCTGTTCTGCACATAAAAAAAACTTTCACTGTAATTCTGTACACGTGACAATAAATCAATCAAGACAGCGTCTCTTGTGTGGTCTGAACTGGAGGACGAACAAATTATTCATAAAGGTGCAAAAATGTAGAATTGCACGGTACAGAAACAGACACTTCGTGTCCAACTTGCTCTTGCCCAGATATTCTTACATTATTGAACTCCTTTGCCAGAAACACAAACAGGAAATGCTGGAAAGAGCTCAACTGGTCTGGCAGCACTTGTGGACTTAAGTCAGAGTTAATATGGCGCCCCTCTTTGGCCTCCAGTCTGAAACAGAACTTTCCACCACCATCTTGTCTCCCTCTTTCAAGGCAATTTTATATCCAAGTGGTGAGCTCTGCTGGATTCCATGTGATCAAACCTTGCTATCTCGTCTACCATGCAGAACATTATCAAAAGCCTTGCTAAAGACCATTTGGACAAATCCCTGTTCCACCTTCATCAATCTTCTTTGTCACATCTTCAAAAATTCAATCAAGCACATGAGACACGATTTCAACCGCACAACACCACGTGGAGTGCTCCTAATTAGTCCTTTCCTTTCCAAATACATGTAAATTCTGTCCGGGAGGACTTCCCCCAACAACGTACCAACCACTGACATCAGAGCCACTGGTCTCTATTTTCCTGCCATTTCCTTACCACCATTTTTAAGTATTGAAATCATGTTAGCCAATCTCCAGTCTTCCAACGCCTCACCTGTGGTGATTGATGTTACATATAACTCAGCAAGGGGTGCAACAATCACTTCTCTAACTTCCCACAAAGTGCTGGCTTTCATCTGATCACGTTCCTGGTCTTTATCCACATTTCTGTATTTTAAGATGCCCAGCACCTCCACCTCAGTAATACGGACACTTTCTTGCATACGACTGTACATTTTTCCAAGTTCTTTTGTTTTCATTTCCTTCTGAACAGTAAATACTGATGTGGAACACTTGTCTATGAATCTCGCCTGTCTCTCTCAGTTCCACACATTCCACATGGCCTCGATGACTTTTCGGGGGAATGCGGATATGGGGGGGAGACGGCTCTTCTCTCCCTCGTCACTCTTTTGTCCTCAACGTTTTTGTGGAATATCTTTGGATTCTCCTTAACCATATTCACCAAAGTAACCTCATGTCCCCTTTTTGCCTCCTGCTTTTCCACCTGAAATCCTCCGATTTCCCTTATACTCCGTTTGGATTCACTCAATCTCAGCTGTCTGTAATTGACGAAAACCTCAATCTTTTCTTGACCAGAGCCTCATTTTCTCTTGCGTTCCAGCATTCCTTCCACCTACCAGACTTGCCATTCATTCTGACAAGAACACACTGTCTCTGGGCTCTTTTCATCACATCTTCAAAGGCATCCCACTTACGAAATGGCCAATTTACTTATCAAAACCTCTCCCAGTTACGTTTTGACAGACAGCAATGATGAGAGGGCAAGTGACACTGGCAGGTACAGAATCCTGGGGAGAGTCAGAACACCATCGTGCAGCCAAGGTGATTAAGAACACAAAGGCATTCTGCGGACAAACGCAGATCAGTCTCACAGAAACTCTTTGTTCATGAATTGGATCTTCCTAGAATTTCATAAGAATGCTTGACCCTGACATTATTGTAATCTTTCTCATATTGTTCTGGTCCTTTACACCTTGATTTCGTGGTAGATCTGCTATAGTCATCGAGATTTACAACATGGAATCACACCCTTCATCCATGCCGACAAGATCTCCTAAATAAATCTACGTCGATTTGTCTACATTTGGCACATAACCCTCTAAACCCTTCCTATTAATGTCCCCATCTAGATGGCTTTTAAAGGCAGTAATTGCACCAGCCTCCACCATTTCCTCTGGCAGCTCATTCTACACACGCTTCACCTTGTGCCTCTACAAGTGATTAGCCGTTCGACAGTTTTCAGAATCTTCCTGTCAATGAACAGTCCAAACACTAAACAGCAGATCGCACATCACCACATAAACATAATTTTCCAACACAAGACATTAAGGTGTGGGACAAGAAGACGATTCAACCAAACAACTTTGCTCTGACAAAAAAAATCGTGACTTAGCTAATAATCCTCAGTTTCACTTTCCCACATTTTTTTTCTGTGAATCTGAATCACTTGTGCATTTAAGAGAAAGCCTCTACGAATGCACATAATAGTCAAACTTTGACAGCGACTGAAGTGAAGAATCCCAAATGCACCCTCTAAAAGGAGAAAATCATCCATATTTCTCAGCTCGGTGTTAGTGGTTGGCTACAGTATTGCTGGTGATGATGGCCCACGGTTGCCTCATGGATGTCCAATTTTAGTTACT
>NW_025196047.1:0-4632 GCF_004010195.1 Chiloscyllium plagiosum
AGTCTGAGGGACTTGAGGCTGTTTTCGTGAGAAAGAAGAAGGTTGAGAGGTGACTCAATAAAGACATTTAAGATAATCAGACGGTTAGAGAGCCTTTTTCCAAGTATGGTGACGGCAAGCACGAAGGGGCATAGCTTTAAATTGAGGGGTGAAAGATATAGTACAGATGTCAGAGGTAGTTTCTTTACTCATTGAGTAGTAAGGGCATGGAAGGTTTTGCCTGCAACGGTAGTAGATTCGCCTAGTTTAAGTACATTTAAGTCATCATTGGACAAGCATATGGACGTACATGGAATAGTGTAGGTTAGATGGGCTTCAGATTGGTATGACAGGTCGGCGCAACATCGAGGGCCGAAGGGCCTGTACTGCACTGTAATGTTCTATGTTCTAATCCTTGGCAAAACATCATAAGCTGAAGGGCCTGTTCTGTTCTGTACTTTTCTATGTTCTGTAATTCCAGATAATCCTCTTAGACCACAGCACTCACTCAGTACTGACTGTCTGACATTGCTGCGTTCCCTCAGTACTGACCCTCTGGCATTGGTGCATTCTGCCAGTCCTAACCTCTGACAGTGCAGCGCTCCCTCAACACTGATCCTCTGACAATGGAGTGCACATTCAGTCCGGCCCTTCTGACAGTGCAGCGCTCCAGCAGGACTGACTCTCCAACAATGAGGCACTCCCTCATTACTGACACTCTCTCAGTACTGAATAATTCAAACAGTAGTGCTCATTCAGTACTGACCCTCTGACAGTGCAGCACTCCCTCAGTACTAACCCACTGACAGTGCAGCACTACCTCAGTACTGACCCTCCAACTGTGCAGCACGTCCCCTGAACCGATTATCATACAGTGTAGCGCTATCACAGTACTGACCCTCTGACAGTCCAGCATTCCATCAGTACTGACCCTCTGACAATGCAGCACTCCCTCAGTACTGACTCTCTGACAGTGTAGCACTCCCTCAGTACTGACCCTCTGACAGTGCAGCACTCCCTCAATACTGCCCATCTAACAATGCAGCACTCCCTCAGTACTGACCCTCTGACAGTGCAGCACTCCTCAATACTGACCCTCTGACAGTGCAGCACTCCCTCAGTACTGACCCACTGACAGTGCAGCACTCCCTTAGTACTGATCCTCTGACAGTGTGGCACTGCCTCAGTACTGACCCACTGACAGTGCAGCACCCCCTCAGTACTGACCCTCTGACAGTGTGCATTCCCTCAGTTCTCACCCTCTGACAGTGCAGTGCTCCCTCAGTACTCAACCTCCGATAGTCCTGCATATCTTTTGTACTGACCCTCTGACAGTGCAGCACTTCCTCAGTACAGTCTTTCCAAAGGTATTGCACTCTTTCAGCACTGAGTGTATGGTGAACTGTGGGAGGATCAGTACTGAGGGTGTGCCACATTTTGGAAAGTCAATGAGAGTACGGCACTGCCCCATACTGATCTTCTGACAGTGAGGCATTCTCCCAGTACTAACACTTCGACATTGAGGCACTCCCTCAGTACTGACCCTCTGATGGAGTGGCGCTCCCTGAGTATTGACTCTCCAACAGTATGCCACACTCTCAGAACTGCCCCTCTGGCAGTATGCCACTCCCACACTACTAACGCTCCGAGAGTGCACCACTTCCATAGTACTGACCCTCCAACAGTGCAGCATTCCCTCAGTACTGATCCTCCAACAATGTGGCACTCCCTCAGTACTGACCCTCTGACAGTAAACCGCTCCCTCAGTACAAAATCTCTGACATTAGAGTGCTCCCTCAGCACTGACCCACTGACAGCGCAACATTTCCTCGGTACTAACGCTCTCACGTTGCACCATTCCCCCAGTACTGACCGTCTGACATTGCAGTACTCCCTCGGAACTGACCATTTGACAGTGCAGCAATCTTCTAGTGAAGACCCTCTGACAGTGTAGGTTTCCTTCAGTACTGACCCTCTGGTAATGCAGCACATTCTCAGTAATGACCCTCTCACAGTGTAGCTCTCTCTCAGTACTGACTCTCAGACAATGCGACACTCCCTCACTACTGACCTTCTGACAGTGCAGCATTCACTCAGCGCTGACCCCCTGACAGTGTGGTGCTCACTCAGTATGGACTCTCTGACAGTGTGGTGCTGCCTCAGTACTTACCCACTGACAGTGTGGTGCTGCCTCAGGACTGACCCTCTGAGAGTTCAACACTCCCTCAGTACTGGGCCTCTGATAGTGCAGCACTCCCTCACTTCTGAATTTCTGACAATGAGGCATTTCATCAGTACTCTCCCTCGGGCAATGCAGCAGACCCTCAGTCTGACCCTCTGACAGTGTAGCACTCCCTCAGTTCTGCCCTCTGACAATGCAGCGCTATCTCAGTACTGACCCACTGACAGTGCAGCACTCCCTCAGTACTGACCCTCTGACAGTGCAGCACTCCCTCAGCACTGACCATCTGACAGTGCAGCACTCCCTCACTACTGACCCACTGACAATGCAGCGCTCCCTCAGTACTGACCCACTGACAGTGCAGCACTCCCTCAGTCCTGACCCACTGACAGTGCAGCACTCTCTCAGTACTGACGCTCTGACAGTGCAGCACTCCGTAAGTACTGACCCTCTGACAGTGCAGCACTCCCTCAGTACTGACCCTCTGACAGTGCAGCACTCCCTCAGCACTGACACTGACAGTGCATCACTGCCTCAGTACTGTCCCTCAGACAGTGCAGAACTCCATCAGTACTGATCCACTATAAGTGTGCATTCCCTCAGTTCTCACCCTCAGACAGTGCAGTGCTCCCTCAGTACTGACCCTCTGACAATGCAGCCCTCTCTCAGTACTGACCCTCTGACATGCAGCACTCCCTCAGCACTGACCATCTGACAGTAAAGCACTCCCTCAGCACTGACCCTCTGACAGTGCAGCATTGTCTCAGTACTGACCCACTGACAATGCAGCACGCCCTCAGCACTGACCCTCTGACAGTGCAGCACACCCTCAGTGCTGACTCACTGACAGCGCAGCACTCCATCAGTACTGACCCTCTGATAGTGCAGCACTCCCTCAGTACTGACCAACGGAGAGTGCAGCACTTCCTTGCTCAGTGCTAACTCTCTGACAGTGCAGCACTCCCTCAGTCCTGACCCTCTGACAGTGCAGCACTCCCTCAGTACTGACCCTCTGACAGCGCGGCAATCCCTCAGCACTGACCCTCTGACAGTGCAGCACTCCCTCAGCACTGACCCTCTGACAGTGCGGCACTCCCTCAGGACTGACCCTCTGACAGCGCGGCAATCCCTCAGTACTGACCCTCTGACAGCGCGGCACTCTCTCAGTACTGACCCTCTGACAGCGCGGCAATCCCTCAGTACTGACCCTATGACAGTGTAGTGCTCCCTCAGTACTGACCCTCTGACAGTGCAGCACTCCCTCAGTACTGACCCTCTGACAGCGCGGCACTCCCTCAGTACTGACCCACTGACACAGCAGCACAGAACTCACTCAGTAAAGACACTCTGACTGCGCGGTCCACCTTCGGTGCTGACCCTCTAACGTTGCAACCCACCCTCTGTACCGACCTCTGACATTGCAGCACTGTCTCAATACTGACCCGATGACAGTTCAGCACTCACTCAGTAAAGACCCTCTGACAGTGCAACATGCCCTCAGCACTGACCGTCTGACAGTGTGGCACCACTCAGGACTGACCCCCACTGACAGTACAGCGCTCCCTCAGCACTGACCCTCCGATAGTGTGGCACCACTCAGTACTGACCCTCTGATAGTAGCAGCACTCTTTCAGTACGGCCCTTTGACAGTGTGGCGCTCCCTCTCTACTGACACTTTGACAGAGTGGTGCTTCCTCAGTTCTGAACCTCCCACAACGGTATTCCCTCAGTAATCTCCCTTCGGCAGACCGGCAAACCCTCAGTACTGATCCTAAAACAATACGGCACTCCCACACTACTGACCCTCTGACAATGCAGCACTCCCTCAGTACAAAACCTCCAACAGTGCGGCATTCCCTTAGCACTGACTGACCAATAGTGCGGCATTCAGTACTGACCCTCTGACAGTGCAGCATTCCCTCAGCACTGACCCTCTGACAGTGCAGCACTCCCTCAGTACTGACCTACTGACAATGCAGCACTCCCTCAGCACTGACCCTCTGACAGTGCAGCACTCCCTCAGTACTGACCAACTGACAGTGCAGCACTCCCTTGCTCAGTACTAACTCTCTGACAGTGCAGTACTCCCTTTGTACTGACCATTTGACAGTGCAGCACTCTGTTCGTACTGACTGTCTGAGAGTGTAGCGCTTCCTCAGTACAGACCCACTGACAGTGTAGCACTCCCTCAGTACAGACCCACTGACAGTGTAGCGCTTCCTCAGTACAGACCCACTGACAATGTAGCACTCCCTCAGTACAGACCCACTGAAAGTGTAGCGCTTCCTCAGTACAGACCCACTGACAGTGCAGCATCCCCTCAATATTGACCTTCCAACAGTGCAGCAATCCTTGAGTACTGATAATCTGGTTGTGTGATGTTCCCTGAGTACTGACCTTCCGACAGTGGAACTCCCTCAGCACTGACCCTCTAACAGTGCAGCATTCCCTCAGTACTGATCCTCTGACAG
>NW_025196048.1:0-4633 GCF_004010195.1 Chiloscyllium plagiosum
GAATAATGCTGTGGCCTCTGAATCATCAATATTGTGTGTGAATAATCCTATGGCCTGAGGATGGTCAATACTGTGTAGGAAAATCTTGTGGCTTGAGGATTGTCAATACTGTGTGTGAATAATCCATGGCCTGAGGATAGTCAGTACTATGTGTAAATAATCCTGTTCCTTGAGGATAGTCAATACTGTGTGGGAATAATCCTGTGACCTGTAAATGGTCAAGATAGTGTGTTCATTAATTCTGTGGCCATAGGCTGGTCAATACTGAGTGTGAATAATCCTGTGGCCTGAGGATTGTCAATACTATGTGGGAACAATCCTGTAACCTGCAAATGTTGAAAACATAGTGTTCATTAATCCTGTGGCCGTGTGCTAGTCAATGCTGTGCATGAATAATCCTGTGCTCTTTGAATGATCAATACTGTGTGTGAATATTGCTGTAGCCTGAGACGCGTCAATCCTGTGTGGAAATAATCCTGTGACGTGTAAATGATCAAGACAGTGTGTTCATTAATGATGTGGCCGTATGGTGGTCAATACTGTGTGTGAATAATCCTGTGGACTGAGCATGGTCAATACTGTGTGGAAATAACCGTTGGGCCGAAGGATAGTCAATACTGCGTGTGTTAAATGTCCTGCTGCCCGAGGATGTTCAGTTCAGTGAGTGAATAATCCTGTGGCCTGAGGATGGTCAATACAGTGTGTTAAACTGATGTTGTCTGAGGACGCTCGATACTGTGTGCTGAAAGTCCTGTGGAATGTGAATGGTCACTACTGTGTATTAATAATCTGTGGCCTGTGCATGTTCAATACTATTTGTCAATACAACTGTGGCCTGTGCATGTTCAGTACTGAATGTGTTTATTAATCCTGTGGCCGTATGTTCTTCAATACTGTGTGTGAATAATCCTGTGGGCTGAGAATGTTGAATATTGTGTGTGAATACTCCTGTGGCCTCTGTACTGTCAACACAGTGTGTAATTAATCCTGGTCAATAATGTGTGTGAATAATTTTGCTACCCGAGGATTGTCAATACTGTGTGAAAATAATCCTGTGGACTGAGAATGGTCAATACTATGTGTGAACAATCCTGTGGCCTGAGGATGGTCAATACTGTGTGTGAAAATAATCATGTGGCCTGAGGTTGGTCAATACAGTGTGTGAAAAATGCTGTGGATGTGAATGGTCAATACTGTGTGTGAATAATCCTGTGGCCTGATGATGCTGAAAATGTGTTGCTGGAAAAGCGCAGCAGGTCAGGCAGCATCCAGGGAACAGGAGAATCGACGTTTCGGGCAAAAGCCCTTCTTCAGGAATGATTCCTGAAGAAGGGCTTATGCTCGAAACGTCGATTCTCCTGTTCCCTGGATGCTGCCTGACCTGCTGCGCTTTTCCAGCAACACATTTTCAGCTCTGATCTCCAGCATCTGCAGACCTCACTTTCTCCTGACGATGGTCAATTCTGTGTGTGAATAATCCTGTGCACTGTGAATGCTCAATACAGTGTGTAAATAATCCTGTGGACTGAGTGCAGTCAATACTTTGTGTGAATAATCCTTTGGTCCGTGAATCGTAAATACTGTGTGTGAATAACCCTTGGCCTAAGGATGGTCAATACTGTGTGTGAATAATGATGTGGCCAGTGGATGGTCAATGCTGTGTGTGAAAAATGCTGCGGCCTGAAGTTGGTCAATAATGTGTGTGAATAATCCTTTGGCCCGTGAATCATAAATACTGTGTGTGAATAACCCTTGGCCTAAGGATGGTCAATACTGTGTGTGAATAGCCTTTTGCCTAAGGATGGGCAATATTGTGTGTGAATAATAATGTGGCCTGTGGATGGTTAATGCTGTGTGATAGTAATCCTGTGGCCTGAGGTTGGTCAATGCTGTGTGATAATAATCCTGTGGCCTGTGGATGGTCAATGCTGTGTGATAATAAAACTGTGGCCTGTGCATGTTCAGTACTATTTGTACTGAATGGTCATGGCAATGTGTTTATTAATCCTGTGGCCGTATGTTCGTCAATACTGTGTGGGAATAATCCTGTGGGCTGGGAATGTTGAATATTGTGTGTGAATACTCCTGTGGCCTCTGTACAGTCAACACAGTGTGTAAATAATCCTGTGGCCTGAGGCTGGTCAATAATGTGTGTGAATAATTTTGCTATCCGAGGATTGTCAATACTGTGTGTGAATAATCCTGTGGACTGTGAATGGTCAATACAGTGTGAGAATAATCCTAGTGCTTGTGGATGGTCAGTACTGTATAGGAAAAATCCTGTGCCTTGAGGTTGTCAATACTGTGTGTGAATGATCCATGGCCTGAGCATGGTGATTCTTTGTGTAAATTTTCCTCTTCCATGAGGATGGTCAATACTGTGTGTGAATGATCTATGGCCTGAGAATGGTGATACTTTTTGTAAATATTCCTCCTCCATGAGGATGGTCAATACTGTGTGGGAATAATCCTGTGACCTGTAAATGATCAAGACAGTGTGTTCATTAATCCTGTGGCCATAGGCTGGTCAAAACTGTGTGTGAATAATCATGTAGCTGAGGATTGTGAATTCTATGTTGGAACAATCCTGTGACCTGCAAAAGTTGAAGACGGAGTGTTCATTAATCCTATGGCCGTGTGCTAGTCAATACTGTGTGTGAATAAACCTGTGTCCTGTGAATGGTCAATACTGTGTGTGAACATTGCTGTGGCCTGAGAATCGTTAATACTGCGTGAAAATAATCATGTGATGTGTAAATGATTAAGACAGTGCGTTCATTAATATTGTGGCCGTATGGTGGTTAATACTGTGTGAGAATAATCATGTGGAATGAGAATAGTCAATACTGTGTGGGAATAACCGTTGGGCCGAAGGATAGTCAATACTGTGTGTGTTAAATAATCTGCTGCCGAGGATATTCAATACAGTGAGGGAATAATCCTGTGGCCTGAGAATGGTCCGTACATGGTGTGAAAAATTACATTGCCTGAGGACAGCCATACTATGTGTGAATAATCCTGTGGCTTTAGAATAGTCAATAACGTATGGGAATCATCTTGTGGCCTGTGACTCGTCAATATTGTGTGTGAATAATCCTTTGGCCTGAGGATGGTCAATACTGTGTGGGAATAATCCTTTGGACAGTGCATAATGCTCTGGCCTGTGAATCGCCAATACTGTGTGTGAACAATCCTGTAATTTGAGAATTGTCACTACTGTGAGTGAATATTCCTGTAGCCTGATGATGGTCAATACAGTGTGAAAATAATCATGTGCCCTGAGGATAGTCAATAGCGTGTGTGATTACTCCTGTGGCCTGAGAATGGGCAATACTGTGTGTGAAGAATCCTGTGGCCTGAGGATGGTCAGTACTGTGTCAGAATAATTCTGTGGTCTGAGTATGGTCAATACGGAGTGTGAACAATCCTGTGGCCTGAGGATGGTCAATACTGGGTGTGAATATTTCTGTGACCTGTACATGGTCAAGATAATGTGTTCATTAATCCTCTGGCCGGATGCTAGTGAATACTATGTGTTAATAATCCTGTGGCTTGAAGATGTTAAATACTGTGCAGGAATAATCCTGCGGCCTGAGAATGGTCAATACTGTGTGGGAATAATCCTGTGGCATGAGAATGGTCAATACAGTGTGTGAATACTCCTGTGGTCTCAGGATGTTCAATACTGTGTGTGAACAATCCTGTTTCTTGAAGATAGTTAATATTGTGTGGAAGTAATTCTGTGACCAAGTAAATGGTTAAGACAGTCTGTTCATTAATCCTGTGGCCATGTTCCAATCAATAGTGTGTGAATAATGCTGTGGGCTGGGAATATTGAATATTGTGTGTGAATACTCGTGTGTCCTGAGGATAGTCAGTAGTGTCTGTGAACAATCCAGTGGACTGAGGATGTTCAATGCAGTGTGCGAATAATCCTGAGGTCTGAGGATTGTGAATACAGTGTGTGAGTAATCCTGTGGCCTGAGAATGTTCAATACTGTGTGCGGAGTATCCTGTGGCCTGAGGATTGTGAATACAGTGTCTGAGTAATCCTGTGGCCTGTGAATTGTGAATACTGTGTGTGAGTAATCCTGCGGTCTGTATACTGTCAATACTATGTGTAAGTAATTCAGTGGCCTGAGGATGTTCAATACAGTGTGTGAATAATCCTGTGGCCTGAGGATTATCAATATTGTGTGTGAAAAATCCATGGCTTGAGGATGGCCAATACTGTGTGGGAATAATCCTGTGACGTGTAAATGGTCAAGACAGTGTGTTCATTAATCCTGTGGCCGGAAGCTGGTCAATACTATGTGTGAATAATGATGTGGTCTGAGAATTGTCAATACACTGTGGGAATAATCCTGTGACTTGCAAATGTTGAAGACAGAGTGTTCATTAATCCTGTGGCCATGTGCTAGTCAATGCTGTGTGTGAATAATCCTGTGCCCTGTGGATGGTCAAAACTGTGTGGGAATAATCTGTGGCTTGTGCATGGTCAATACTGTTGTGAATAATCTTGTGGCTGGAGGCTGGTTAATACAGTGTGTGAATAATCTTGTGGTCTGATGATGGTCAATACTGAATAATCTGTGCACTAAGGATGTTCAATATTGTGTGTGAATAAACCTGT
>NW_025196049.1:0-4234 GCF_004010195.1 Chiloscyllium plagiosum
TGATCCTCTGACAATGCTGCACTCCCTCATCACTGATCCACTGAAAATGCTGCAATCCCCCCGCCCTGACTCACTGAAAATGATGTACTCCCTCCACACTGACCCTGTGACAGCGCTGCAATTCCCCGTCTTAACTCTCTGACAATGTTGCTCTCCCTCCACACTGACCCTTTGACAATGCTACACTCCTTCCACACTGATCCTCCGACAATTCTGCACTCCCTCCACACTGACCCACTGACAATACTGCACTCCCTCCATACTGATCCTCTGACAATGCTGCACTCCCTCCACACTGATGCTCTGACAATGCTTCACTCCCTCCACAAGGGCCGTCTGACAATGCTGCACTCCCTCAATACTGATCATCTGTCAATGCTGCACTCCCTCGATACTGATCTTCTGAAAATGCTGCAGTCCCTCCATATTGATCCTCTGACAATGCTGCACTCCCTCCATATTGAACTACTGACATTGCTGCACTCCCTCCACACTGACCCTGTGACAGTGATGCAATCCCCCGTCATGACTCTCTGACAATGGTGCACACCCTCCACACTGACCCTCTGACCATGTTGCACTCCCTCCACACTGAACCTCTGACAATGCTGCAGTACCTCCACACTGATCCTCTGACAACGCAGCACTCCCTCCATTTTGACCATCTGACAATGCTGCAATCCCTCCACTCTGACACTCTGACAATGCTGCACTCCCTCCACACTGATCCTCTGACAATGCTGCACTCCCTCCACACTGGGCGTCTGACAATGCTGCACACCCTCCAGACTGAACCTCTGATTATGCTGCAATCCCTCCACACTGACCCTCTGACAATGCTGCACTCCCTACACACTGACCCTCTGACAATGCTGCAATGCCCCCGTCCTGACTCTATGACAATGCTGCACTCCTTCTACAATGACTCTCTGACAATGAAGCACTCCCCCTACATTGACCCTCTGATAATGCTGCACTCCCTTCAAACTGAGCGTCTGACAATGCTGCACACCCTCCACACTGATCCTCTGTCAATGCTGCACTCCCTCGATACTGATCTTCTGAAATTGCTGCAGTCCCTCCATACTGATCCTCTGACAATGCTGCACTCCATCCACACGTGACCCACTGACAATGATGCACATCCTTCACACTGATCCTCTGACAATGCTGCACTCCCTCCACATTGACCCTCTGACAATGCTGCACTCCATCCACATTGACCCTCTGACAATGCTGCACGCCCTTCACGCTGATCCTCTGACAATGCTGCACTCCCTACACACTGGGCGTCTGACTATGCTGCACACCCTCCATACTGTACCTCTGACTATGCTGCAATCCCTCCACACTGACCCTCGGACAATGCTGCATCCCCTTCACACTGACACACTGGCAATGCTGCACTGCCTCCACACTGTCCCTCTGACAATGCTGCACTCCCTACACACTGACCCTCTGACAATGCTGCAATGCCCCCGTCCTGACTCTATGACAATGCTGCACTCCTTCCACACTGACTCTCTGACAATGAAGCACTCCATCTACATTGACCCTCTGACAATGCTGCACTCCCTTCACACTGAGCGTCTGACACTGCTGCACACCCTCCATACTGAACTTCTGACAGTGCTGCAATCACTCCACACTGAACCTCTGACAATGCTGCACCCCATCCACACTGATAAATGACAATGATGCACTCCCTCCACACTGACCCTCTGACAATGCTGCACTCCCACCCCACTGATCCTCTGACAATTAAGCAATTCGCCCGTCCTGACTCTCTGACAATGCTGCACTCCCTCCACACTGAAACTGTGAACATGCTGCACTCCCTCCACAATTATCCTCTGACAATGCTGCTCTACCTCCACACTGACCCTCTGACAATGCTGCAATCCCTCCACAGAAATCCTCCGACAATGCTGCACTCCCTCCACACTGACCCTCTGACAATGCTGCAATCCCCCCGTCCTGACTCTCTGACAATGCTGCACTCCCTTCACACTGGGCGTCTGACAATGCTACACACCCTCCATACTGAACCTCTGACTATGCTGCAATCCCTCCACACTGACCCTCTGACAATGCTGCATCCCCTTCACACTGACACACTGACAATGCTGCACTCCCTCCACACTGACCCTCTGACAATGCTGCACTCCCTACACACTGACCCTCTGACAATGCTGCAATGCCCCCGTCCTGACTCTATGACAATGCTGCACTCCTTCCACACTGACTCTCTGACAATGAAGCACTCCCCCTACACTGATCCTACGACAATGCTGCACTCCCTCCACACTGACCCTCTAAAAATGCAGCACTCCATCGACATTGACCCTCTGATAATGCTGCACTCCCTTCAAACTGAGCGTCTGACAATGCTGCACACCCTCCATACTGAACATCTGACAGTGCTGCAATCACTCCACACTGAACCTTTGACAATGCTGCACCCCATCCACACTGATAAATGACAATGATGCACTCGCTCCACACTGACCCTCTGACAATGCTGCACTCCCACCCCACTGATCCTCTGACAATTCTGCAATTCGCCCGTCCTGACTCTCTGACAATGCTGCACTCCCTCCACACTGAAACTCTGAACATGCTGCACTCCCTCCACAATTATCCTCTGACAATGCTGCTCTACCTCCACACTGACCCTCAGACAATGCTGCAATCCCCCCGTACTGAATCTCTGACAATGCTGCACTCCCTCCACACTGACCCTCTGACAATGGTGCACTCCATCCACACTGATCCTCTGACAATGCTGCACTCCCTCCATACTGATCCTCTGACAATGCTGCACTACCTCCACACTGGGCGTCTGACAATGCTGCACACCCTCCATACTGTACCTCTGCCTATGCTGCACTCCCTCCACACTGACCCTCTGACAATGCTGCATCCCCTTCACACTGACACACTGACAATGCTGCACTGCCTCCACACTGACCCTGTGACAATGCTGCACTCCCTGCACACTGACCCTCTGACAATGCTGCAATGCCCCCGTCCTGACTCTATGACAGTGCTGCACTCCTTCCACACTGACTCTCTGACAATGAAGCACTCCCCCTACAGTGATCCTACGACAATGCTGCACTCCCTCCACACTGACCCTCTAAAAATGCAGCATTCCATCTACATTGACCCTCTGACAATGCTGCACTCCCTTCACACTGAGCGTCTGACACTGCTGCACACCCTCCATACTGAACCTCTGACAGTGCTGCAATCACTCCACACTGAACCTCTGACAATACTGCACCCCATCCACACTGATAAATGACAATGATGCACTCGCTCCACACTGACCCTCTGACAATGCTGCACTCCCACCCCACTGATCCTCTGACAATTCTGCAATTCGCCCGTCCTGACTCTCTGACAATGCTACACTCCCTCCACACTGAAACTCTGAACATGCTGCACACCTTCCACAATTATCCTCTGACAATGCTGCACTTCCTTCACACTGACCCTCGGACAATGCTGAAATCCCCCCGTACTGAATCTCTGACAATGCTGCATTCCCTCCACACTGATCCTCTGTCAATGCTGCACTCCCTCGATACTGATCTTCTGAAAATGCTGCAGTCCCTCCATATTGATCCTCTGACAATGCTGCACTCCCTCCATATTGAACTACTGACATTGCTGCACTCCCTCCACACTGACCCTGTGACAGTGATGCAATCCCCCGTCATGACTCTCTGACAATGGTGCACACCCTCCACACTGACCCTCTGACCATGTTGCACACCCTCCATACTGCTCCTCAGACAATGCTGCATTCCCTCCATACTGATCCTCTGACAATGCTTCACTCCCTCCACACTGAACCTCTGACAATGCTGCAGTCCCTCCACACTGATCCTCTGACAACGCAGCACTCCCTCCATTTTGACTATCTGACAATGCTGCAATCCCTCCACTCTGACACTCTGACAATGCTGCACTCCTTCCACACTGATCCTCTGACACTGCTGCACTCCCTCCATACTGATCCTCTGACAATGCTGCACTCCCTCCATATTGAACTACTGACATTGCTGCACTCCCTCCACACTGACCCTGTGACAGTGATGCAATCCCCCGTCATGACTCTCTGACAATGGTGCACACCCTCCACACTGACCCTCTGACCATGTTGCACACCCTCCATACTGCTCCTCAGACAATGCTGCATTCCCTCCATACTGATCCTCTGACAATG
>NW_025196049.1:4243-4634 GCF_004010195.1 Chiloscyllium plagiosum
CCCTCCACACTGATCCTCTGTCAATGCTGCACTCCCTCGATACTGATCTTCTGAAATTGCTGCAGTCCCTCCATATTGATCCTCTGACAATGCTGCACTCCCTCCACACGTGACCCACTGACAATGATGCACACCCATCACACTGATCCTCTGACAATGCTGCACTCCCTCCACACTGATCCTCTGACAATTCTGCACTCCCTCCACACTGCACCTCTGACAATGCTGCACTCCCTCCAATCTGACCCTCTGACAATGCTGCACTCCCTACACACTGACTCTCTGACAATGCTGCATCCCACCACCTTGACCCTCTGGTAATACTGCAATCCCCCGTCCTGACTCTCTGACAATGCTGCAGCCCCCTACACTGATCCGCTGACAATGCTGC
>NW_025196050.1:0-4634 GCF_004010195.1 Chiloscyllium plagiosum
CTGTGGCCTGAGGATGGTCAATACTGTGTGTAAGTAACCCTTGGCCTGAGGATAGTCAATACTGTGTGTAATTAGTCCTGTTGCCTGAGATTATTCAGTACTATGTGTGAATAATCCTGTGGCCTGAGGGCAGTCAATACTGTGTGTAAATAATACTATATCCTGTGAATCGTAAATACTGTGTGTGAATAACCATTGGCCTAAGGATGGTCAATACTGTGTGTGAATAATCCTTTGGACTGTAAATGGTCAATGCACAGTGTGAATAATCCTGCGGCCTGTGGATGGTCAATGCAGTGTGATAATAATCCTGTAGCCTGTGAATGGTCAATGGTGTGTGTGCATATTGCGGTCGACTGTGAATGGTCAATACTCTGTGTGAATAATCCTATGGTTTTAGGATGGTAAATACTGTGTATGAACAATCCTGTGGCCGGAGGATGGTCAAAACTGTGTGTGAACAATCCCGTGGCTTGAGGATCGTCAATACTGTGTGGGAATAATCATGTACCCTGTGAATGGTCAAGACAGTGTGTTCGTTAATCCTGTGTCGTATGCTGGTCAATACTGTGTGTGAATAATCCTGTGGCCTGAGAATCATCAATACTGTGTGGGAATAATCCTGTGACCTATAAATGGTCAAGATAGTGTGTTCATTAAACCTGTGGTTGTATGCTGGTCAATACTGTGTGGGAATAATCCTGCTGGCTGAGAATATTGAATATTGTGTGTGAATACTCCTGTGGGCTGAGGGTGGTCAATACAGTGTGTGAATGATACTGTGGCCTGAGCATGATCAATACTGTGTGTGACTAATCCTTGACAGGAGCATGATCAATACTATGTGTGAACAATCCTGTGGCTGTGAATGGTCAATACTGTGTCAGAATAATCCTGTGCCTTGAGGATGTTCAATACGGTGTGGGAATAATCCTGTGACCTGTTAATTGGTAAAGAGAATGTGTTCATTAATCCTGTGGCCTCGGGTTGGTCAATGCAGTGTGTGAATGATCTTATTGCCTTAGGATGATCAATACTGTGTGCGAATAATCCTCTGGCCAGTGAATGGTCAATGCTGTGTGTGAATAACCCTTGACCCGAGGATGATCAATACTGTGTGTGAGTAATCCTGTGGACGGAGGATGGTCAATACTGTGTGGGAATAATCCTGTGGCCTGAGGATGGATAAAACTGTGTGGTAATAATCCTGTGACCTGTAAATGATCAAGACAGTGTGTGTATTAATCCTGTGGCCATAGGCTGGTCTATACTTTGTGAATAATCCTGCTGGCTGAGACTATTGAATATTGTGTGTGAATACTCCTGTGTCCTGAGGTTGGTCAATACTATGTGTGAATAATATTCTGGCATGTGAATGGTCATTACTGTGTGTGACTATACCTTGGCCTGAGTATGATCAATACTATGTGTGAATGATTCTGTGGCCTGAGCATGGTCAATAGAGTGTCGGAATAATCCTGTGTCTTGAGGATGTTTAATACAGTGTGTGCATAATCCTCTGGGCTGAGAAAGGTCAATAATGTGTGTGAATAATCCTGTGGCCGTCTGCTGGTCAATACTGTGTGTGAGTAATCCCGTGGACTGAGGATGGTCAGTAGAGTGTGTGAATAATTCTGTGCACTGTGAATGCTCAATACGTCGTGTGAATAATCCCGAGGCTTGAACATGGTCACTACTGTGTGGGAACAATCCTGTGGCCTGAGGTTGGTCAATACAGTATGTGTATAATCCTGTGGGCTAGGATGATCAATACGGTGTGTGGTTAATCCTGTAGACTGAGAATGATCAACACTGTGACTGAGTAATCCTGTGGAATGACGGTGGTCAGTATTGTGTGAGAATAATCCTTTGGAATGTGAATGGTCAATACAGTGTGTGAATAATCCTGTGCACTGTGAATCATCAATACTGTGTGTAAATAACCTTTGCCTGAGGATGGTCAATGCTGGGGGTGAATAATCCTGTGGCCAGAGAATGGTCAATACTGTCTGGGAATAATCCTGTGACCTGCAAATGGTCAATACAGTTTGTTCATTAATCCTGTGTCTGAATGCTAGTCAATACTGTGTGGGAATAATCCTGTCGGCTGAGAATGTTGAATATTGTGTGCGAGTACTCCTGTGGCCTGAGGATGGTCACTACTGTGTGTGAATTAACCTGTGGCCTGAGAATTGTGAATACAGTGTGGGAATAATCCTGTGCACTTTGAGTGCTCTGTACTGTGGGTGAATAATCCTGTGTACTGAGAGCAGTCAGTACTGTGTCGGAATAATCCAGTGACCCATGAATCGTAAATACTGTATGTGAATAACCCTTAGCCTAAGGATGGTCAATTCTGTGTGTGAATAATCCTTTGGACTGTGAATGGTCAATACATTGTGTGCATAATCCCGCAGCCTGAGGATGGTCAATAATGTGTTTGAATAATCCTGTGGCCTGTGAATTGTCAATACTGTGTGTCAATAGCCCCTTGCCGAAGGATAGGCGAGACTGTGTGAATAATAATGTGGCCTGTGGATGGTCAATGCTGTGTGATAATAATCCTGTGGGCTCTGGATGGTCAATACTATGTGTTAATAATCTGTGACCTGTGCAATGTCAATATTGTTTGCAAATAATACTGTGGCCTGTGAATGGTCAAGACTGTGTGTGAATAATCCTGCGGCCTGTGAATCATCAATACTGTGTGTGAATAACCCTTGGCTGAGAATGGTCAATACTGTGTAGGAATAATCCTGTGCCTTGAGGGTTATCAATACTGTGTATGAATAATCCATGGCTTGAGGATGGTCAATCCTGTGTGGGAATAATCCTGTGACCTGTAAATGTTCAAGACAGTGTTCATTAATTCTGTGGCTGTAAGCTGGTCAATATTGAGTGTGAATAATCATATTCTGTGGCTGTAAGCTGGTCAATATTGAGTGTGAATAATCATGCGGCCTGAGGATTGTCAATTCTCTGTGGGAACAATCCTGTGACCTGTAAATGGTCAAGACAATGTGTTCATTAATCCTGTGCCGTATGCTAGTCAATACTGTGTGTGATTATTCCTGTGCCCTGTGAATGATCAATACTGTGTGTGAATATTGCTGTGGACTGAGAATGGTCAATACTGTGTGGGAATAACTGTTGGGCCAAAGAATAGTCAATACTGTGTGTGTTAAATATCCTGCTTCCCGAGGATGTTCAATACAGTGAGTGAATAGTCCTGTGGCCTGAGAATGGTCCATTCTCTGTGGGAATAATCCTGTAGCCTGAGATTGGTCAATACAGTGTGTGAATAATCCTGTGGCCTGAGAATGGTCATTCATGTATGGGAATACTCCTGTGGCCTGAGAATGGTCAATCATGTATGGGAATAATCCTGTGGCCTGAGAATGGTCATTAATGTATAGGAATAATCCTGTGGCCTGAGAATGGTCAATGCTGTGTGGGAATAATCCTGTGGCCTGAGAATGGTCACTGCTGTGTGTGAATAATCCTGTGGCCTGAGTGTGGTCATATTCTGTGTGGGGAAAATCCTGTTGACTGAGGACGGTCAATACTGTGTGTGAATAATCCTGTGGGCTGTGAATGGTCAAGTCTCTGTGGGAATCATCCTGTGGCCTGAGGTTGGTCAATATGGTGTGTGAAAACTTTTGTTGCCTGAGGTTGGTCAATACTGTGTGTGAGTGGTCCATTGGCCTAAGAATGTGTGTGAAAATATACTATGTGTGAAAAATGCTGTGGACTGTGAATGGTCAATACTGTATGTGAGTAATCCTGTGGCGTGAGGATGGTGAATACTGTGTGTGAAAATAATCCTGTGGCCTGAGAATGGTCAATATTGTTTGCAAATAATACTGTGTCCTGAGGATGGTCAATACTATGCGTGAATAACCCTTGGCCTGAGGATGGTCAATACAGTGTGTGAACAATTGTGTTGCCTGAGGATGGTCAATACTGTGTAGGACAAATCCTGTGGCTTGAGGATTGTCAATACGTTGTGTGGATAATTCATGGCCTGAGGATGGTCAATATGTGTGTAAATAATTCTGTGACTTCAGGAGGGTCACTACTATGTGGGAATAATCCTGTGACCTGGAAATGTTGAAGACAGAGTTTTCATTAATTCTGTGGCCATGTGCTAGTCAATGCTGTGTGTGAATAAACCTGTGCCCTGTGAATGGTCAATACTGTGTGTGAATATTGCTGTGGCCTGAGAATCGTCAATATTGTGTGGGAATAATCCTGTGACGTGTAAATGAACAAGACAGTGTGTGCATTAATCCTGTGGCCGTATGCTGGTCAATACTGTATCTGAATAATCCTGTTGGCTGAGAATATTGAACATTGTGTGTGTGAATACTCCAGTAGCTTGTATTTAGTCAATACAGTGTGTGAATAAACCTGTGGCCTGAAGTTAGTCAATACTGTGTGTGAATAATCCTCTGGCCTGTGAATCATCAATACTGTGTTTGACTAATCCTTGGACTGAGTATGAACAATACTATGGTTGAACAATCCTGTGGACTGTGAATGGTCAGTAGTGTGTCAGAGTAATCCTGAACTTGAGGATGTTCAATACTGTGTGTGAATATTCCTGTGCCCTGTGGATTGTCAGTACTGTTTGG
>NW_025196051.1:0-4634 GCF_004010195.1 Chiloscyllium plagiosum
TGCTCAAACATTAACTCTCCACTGATTCCTAAAATGATTGAACAAGTTAACAGTTTAATTATGAAGGCACAAGTTAACACAGGAATAACCTTTATTCATCGTGGAATAGATTAGGAAAAGCTAATCATGACATTCGTTAGGCCAAGATGTGTGAAGTTCTGGAATGGCACATTACAGGAAGTGGGTGATTTCAACAGAGACAGCGCAGAGGAAATTCAACTGGATGTGCCCTGGAAGAAGAGCATAAGGCCATAAGTACATGAGACATTTTATTAAGTTGAGGGCGTGTACATTACCAAGAAGAGAGTGAATGCTGTACTGCACTGAGAATATGCAACAGAAGTCTCAGAATGTATTGTAAATGTGGATAATATGTACCAATTGGCTGTGAAACAGATACCAGAATTGGTTGCTGTTTTGAAAACAAAAAGAATGTACGCACTGAGCTTGAATTATGGCACAGGACACTAAAAACGAATCGAGATTAACGTTTTTGTTTTGCCAACATCGAAGCAATGAGACATTTCGATGCTGGGCATATAAACAAAATGCAGGCATGTTGGAAATCAGCCATACTGAATGTCATTGAGATAGACACATCAAAATGAAAGCAAAATCAATCAAATGTACCTTTTTTATGAAACATATTCGCAATAAAAGAACGAACATGACCCAGTGAGATCTTCAGCCAAAAGAAAAAGTACAGGTTTGAAATTAAGTAGATGTAATAATAAGAAGTGTTTTATCGCTACAGTATATTGTTATAGAGTTGAGAGCAAATAAGAGGGAGGAGGTGTAGAGTCTTTGGCTTTGATTTTTATCTTGCCATTGTCAACAGGATTACTGCCAGGCGACTGGAGGAGAGCCATTGTTGTCCACTTGTTCAAGGAGCGGAGCAGAGCCGAATCTGGTAATTATAGATCAGTGCGGTTTACATCGGTGGTGGGTAAAGTGTTGGAAAAAGTTATGAGATAAGACTTACAATCTTCGAGAAAGGAAGATTAGGGGTGGTCAACATGGTTTCGTAAAGTATAGGCCATGCCTTTTGAGTTATATGATAATTTGAACAAACAGATGGATGAGGAATAAGAGGTTAATGTGGTGGAAATGGATTTTGATAAGGCGCTGGATTAGATTAACCATGGTAGGCTTTTGCACAAAATACGGTAACGTGGGATTGAGGGTGATGTAGCAGTTTGGATCAGACGTTCGCAAGCAGAAAAGAAGACAGAGGGAGGTGGTTAATGGAAATATTCATCCTGGAGTTCAGTTACTAGTGGTGAACCGCAATGTTTTGGGGCCATTGCTTTTTGTCATTTAAAAAAATATAAATAAACCAGATGAGCGCGTAGATGAGTGGGTGAATAAATTAGCGGTAGACACTAAGTTCAATGAAATTGTGGATAGTGTTGAAGGATGTTGCAGACTACAGATGGACGAAGATAAGCTGCAGAGCTGGGCTCCGATTTGATAAATGGAGTTTAATGCGGAAAATCGTGAGGTGATTTATTTTGGAAGGGCCAATAGGAATAAAGTATGGAAGGCAAATGGTAACTTTCTTGATATTATGGGTGAACATAGAGACTTCAGTGTCCGTGTACATTTATCCCTGAAAGTTGACACCGTGAAAAAAGCGTTATTTAGAAGGCAAATGGTTGGCTACACCAACTAGCCACGAAACGACACGGCCAGCTGTCCTTACTAGCCACACACTCAGATGACAAGCAACATGAATTCGACTGGGACAACACTACTATTATAGGACAAGCCAAACAGAGAACAGTCAGGGAATTCCTAGAGGCATGGTATTCATCCACAGATTCAATCAATAAGCACATCGACCTCGACCCAATATACCGGCCACTGCAGCAGACAGCTGGAACTGATAACCGGAAGTGGCAGATCCAAATCACTATAAATGCCGGAGGAAACATCACAGAAGCGCTTCACAGGAGGCTCACTGAGGATGTCACCGAGACAGGGGACGAAACGTCTGCAACATAAATTCCCAGCTTGGCGAACAAAACCACAGCAAATGGTGTGTTAGCTTTAATCGGTACAATGATTTATTTTCGAGGCCACGTGGTCATGCTGCATCCTTAAAAACTCTGGAACAGCCGCACTTGCAATATTGCGTACAATTCCGTTCACCAAATCATAGGAAAGACGTGCAAGTTTTGGAGAGGGTTCAGAACAGATTCCCTGGGATCTTTCCTGTTATTAAGGGAATGTCTTATGAGGAAAGGCTGAGGGTCTTGAGGTAGTGTTCGGTCGAGAGAAGATGTTTCTGATGTAAATTAATTGACACATACAAGATAATCAGGGAATTAGATAGGGTGTGACAAAAGGAAAGTTGAAATTTTAACAGTGTTAGTCAAGCACTTCGGTATATCAGGGAAAGAGACACGCCCAGTACATATAGAAAAAAGATATTGAAATTAAGAAAAAATGTAGTTCGATGATAAAGAAATGGGAAGAAGAGCCATGAGCGTAGAAAATGAGTGAGAAAGAAAGATAAACGAAAGAGGGAAAGTGGAAAAAGAGAGAGGAAAACAGAGGGAATGACCTTAGCTGTGCAAATAGAAATAGAATGAAGAGACAGAAAGAGACGAGAAAGAAGGAGAGCGAGACAATAAAGAGAAAGGGAGAGATAATGTGAACTTCAGCAGTCGTGAAATGGTCAGAAAAATTAAAGTAAATAGGATGGAGATATAGACAGAAGTTAGTAATATGTACAAATATATTAAAACATTGCCAGAACTGGAAGACAAATAATTCGAAGTCTTCTTCAATTATTTTGAAAAATTGATTAGGCAGATGGTGCGGTCAAAGAACATGTCGGTTATGCTCCTTCAGACTAAGCTGGTGGGCAGAGGTGGTGAGGTATTTGCAGCACTGTTAGATGGGGGGTTAAACAATTGTGTAGATGTCGATCAGACTATTTTGAGTGTTTCTGAATTGGTAACCAGAAGCGTACAGACACCGTTTCAGGAACACAAAGAAGAGACAGTACAGACTTATGCTGAGTTAGAAAGAATTAAACATAATAATTTTGATAGATGGGTGCAAGCCTCAAACATAGATAAGACGATATAACCTAACAGGCTCGAAGAGAGATTATTCTGCTGGAGGAATTTCAGAACTTACTCCTGGAGTTGTTAAGAATTCATGTGGAAGAACAGAAAATTCAAGAATTCAGAACAGTGGCAGAAATGGCAGATTAAAAGAAATTCGACCATTTGACAAATTTTGGCTTCCTGCAGGAATTTCATGCTGTGTGCAATAGAAATTCGGGAAAGGTGTGATCCTGCACTACGAAATAAAAAGTAGGAAACAGGCCACAGGTTTGCCACCGGTTAACAAAAAGCCTAAGCGGGTGGAAAGGAGCTGAACGGCTTCAGGTTCTTTCCTTGTCATGGAGTGGGGCACAGACGATTACAGTGTCAGTGGTTTAAGAGAGGGAAAAAGATGTTTTAACTGTCATCAGATGGGGCACATAAAGCTACAGTGATGGTTGTTAAAGAAAGACATTGTGAGAAATCGATGCGGTAAAAGTAGTTAAGCCAATGTAATTACTGAAGTCGTACAGGAAACGCCATGAAAAGTCCAGGAGCTGCTGGAGAATGCAGAACTCTGTCGGGGTTGGGTTTTTAGTTAGTGCCCGATCTCTATAAGACTTCGCCTCTTTGGGTACATTATTCAGAAAGAAGAAGGGGAGAAGGGAAAGAAGTAATAATTTTGTGAGATACAGGGTCCAATCTGTCTTTCATAGTAAGACATCAATATATTTGAACTGTTTCTGACATGTTTTCAGGGATAATTGTCATTTTTGGGATACATGGACAGGGATTCAATGTTCCCAAAAGTAAGTTCAGCTTGGAGTATCAATTTAAGATTGGGGAAATAACAGCGGGACTGATTGAATAGTGATTCAGTTCAATGGAGATTGTTATTGGTAACCATTTAGCAGGATCCAAATTGGGGGGTGACACCCGTTGTTGTGGAGAAGCCAAACTTAGATCATTAAACTGAGAAGTTAAAAGAAAAATACCCTGATTTTTCTTTTCAGACTGTGCAGTAACACGATCCCACTATTTTAAATCGCAGCACGAAGCAAACTTTCAACGCAAAAACGAACGATTAGAGGTTCAGTTAGGGGACACATTGCTTGATTTTATGGGGCAGGAAAAAATCTGAAAAGGATAGTGTCTGTTAGAAGTGTTTACTTCTGAAAGATTAATAAAGGTACAACAGAAAGACGAAACACTAAATGGTATATAGATAGATGCATACTCAGAAAAGGAAACTGAATGCATTCCTGAGGGCTATGATCTTAAATGTAGAATCCACAAACGCAAATTGAGACCATAGTACGTTTGTGTAGAGAAGAAATGCAGAGGAATGCACCATATTGTTTTTCTGGCGCCATGCCGACAGGAAGTGTTAGGTGTAGCACATGAATTACCAGTTAGAGGTCACCTTGCTGTAAAGAGGAATCAGACTAAGGCACAAAAGCATTTCTATTGTTCTGAAATGCACAGGATGTGGTTTATATTTGCAGGGCCTGTCATATGGCCCAATTAGTAGGTAAGCCAGAGTTCGTAATAAAACGATCCCTGTTGTCGTGAGTTGCC
>NW_025196052.1:0-2726 GCF_004010195.1 Chiloscyllium plagiosum
TGTAACTTGGGAAGCTGGTCTTGGAAAACCCGGGGTGGATAGACCAGATCCCTTTCCCCACACACACTGACTCCATGGTTTCAGAGCTTCCCCTCTCTGCAGCCTCTGCTCCATTTGGTGTTCATGTTGCAGACCAAGATGCTGGAAATACAGTCCCCATGCTCCATCCAGAGTTTGGTCACCAAATCCTCAGGTGTCGCTGAATGTCTGAGGCAGCTCACAGCACAACCATCAGCAAACCATCCCCAGTCCCTCCACTAACTCTTCAATAACAGGAGAAAATCAAACTTCCCTTCGCTAAAAGTGAGATATCTACTCCATTATAATTATACTTCAGCGTCCTCCTTGTCTTTCTGATCACGTGATCAACTGAGAGGGACAAACACAGGCGTTCAGTAGACAGGCACAGACCAAAGTTTAAAGACATGAGGCAAAGATGCTGGAACTCCCTGTCCAACATGGAGCACAATTTGGGACACACCGGGAAGTGAACAACAGCCCGAAACACAACCTCTAGCACATGGAGCACCACATGGGACACACCAGCAAGTGAACAACAGCCCAGCACACACACCGCTGTCCAACATGGAGCACGATGTGGGACACACCAGAAGTGAACAGCTGCCCTGCACACACATATACCTCTTTATGAAGCACTTCAAGGGGCACACCAGGAAGTGAACAACAGCCCAGCACACACTCCCCTGTCCATGGAGTAACACATGGGACACAGCGGGAAGTGAACAATAGCCTGACAGACACAATTACATTATTTCTGAACTTCATAAATGCCAGTATTTGATACAATACACAACTAAAAACCAAGGCCAGAGAAAGGTACAGATGGACAGAGACATTCACATTAAAGATAGAAACGGACAATTAAGACAGAAACAGAGTATATTATTGAAATATGAGAAAACACAAGAGAGTAGGTCTATCTGGAGCAGGGAGACCTTGGCGGCTCAGGTCACAGGAATGAGAACATTGAATAAAGGCATTGCCAGATCAGCTGACCAAATTTGTTCCACTAAATTCTGAATTTGCCTCACAGAACAAAGCAGAAACTATAAACTGGGGCAAGTAGACAACCCAGCCTGGAGAGCAGCGAAGCTTATGCCAGTGTATTGCTCAGTAAACTGAACAATCTACCCAGCAATGGGGAGCTGTGCAGACTATGCTGGTGTATTGCTCGGTAAGGTGGACTATCTGCCCAGAATGGGGAGCTGTGCAGACTATGCTGGTGTATTGCTCGGTAAGGTGGACTATCTGCCCAGCATGGGGAGCTGTGCAGACTATGCTGGTGTATTGCTCGGTAAGGTGGACTATCTGCCCAGAATGGGGAGCTGTGCAGACTATGCTGGTGTATTGCTCGGTAAGGTGGACTATCTGCCCAGCATGGGGAGCTGTGCAGACTATGCTGGTGTATTGCTCGGTAAGGTGGACTATCTGCCCAGCATGGGGAGCTGTGCAGACTATGCTAGTGTATTGCTCAGTAAGCTGGACCAGCTGTTCAGCATGGCAGTATTGCATAACTTTGCCGGTATATTGCTGCTACATTTGCACTACGTAACTGACTAACACGGGACAATTTGCCGCCCGTACTGCGAGTGACAATAAATGGGCTCCCACAAATTAATGTCTCTGTATCTTCATGAATCAGTTCAAGGCAAAGGGTTTTATGTTTGCATGTGTGTGTGGTTGTGGGGCAGTGTTAGATGTGAAAATCATTGTCTAAGAGAGAGCACACATGGAGGAAATCAGTTTAAATGTGAACAACTGTTAGGGCTTGGTATAAGGGACAGAGAGAGATGGTTCATGGGCAGCTGTTAATGACGTGCTTGAGAATATTAAAGTAAAGGCATTTCCGGACACACTAGCATTATAGATCACTACGCACAGGAATGATGAATGGATGGGGAGTTCCGTGTGATATCAGATATGTGCTGTGGAATATTGACTCAGATTTGTTTCAGCAGGTTTGCAGCTGGGAGTGTCAGCAACAGACGAATGCCATCTTTAAGACTGTATTTCACAGCTCACGGTTCAAAAAGCAGATGGGTGGAGCCAGTGAAGTATATACTGGATTTATCAATAGTTACAATTAGGAATGGTCTGGGTATAGTGTTAGGATTTGGTTCATGGCCAAAGGGATCACCACTCTTGTCATTTGTCTATTTCAGCTTCAGATATTGGCCGGGGATGAGATGGAGTCAGAGGAAGGAAATGCAGTTTGTAACCATAACAGAAGATAGTGACCTCAATGCTTTCAATATTTAGATAGCAAGTGCAGTGAAACACCGAATCATGGTTCACAGCTGAAACTGTGCAGGTTAACATAGCAACCCATGAGTAACACTGCCAGAAGCAAGGTGGGATAGAGTGAATTAACAATTTAGTAGTGGTTTGTCAAGTGAATGTCTGGATTTAGAGTCTCAGCAGGAACAATACCAGTGGCAAGGAGGGTAGGGTGAATGAAAGAACAGTATTACTGTCAAGCATGATTTATATAATTAATTACTGAATAGTGAGACTTACCAGGTACACCAACGAAGGCCAGGATTGGATAATAAAAATATTGTAAAATGTAAAGTGCATATTTGATCTGCCACGATAATGACCCTCGATCACAATATGCAGAAAGAAACCAGACATCCCTGTATAAACTCCTGCCCATTCTTGGGACATTCCAGTCTAATGTTCTCAGATTGTGATCCATTGCTGTA
>NW_025196052.1:3010-4634 GCF_004010195.1 Chiloscyllium plagiosum
CTGTTAACACTGTCGGTGATGCTCCCACCATACTGTGGGATAACACATTGAACGGAGCCCACTTATCATTGAAAGATGGAAACTGTCCACTGGGGTAATTGCAACCCATGGAGACTAACATTAATCACAGTCACTGAACAAACAGGTCCAGTTAACCCCTCCCTGATATCACTTTTCATATCCCAATAAAAGGGAACATTTACTCGGGTGTGAGTGAAATGGATGGGCATTGCTTAGGGGTGGGCGATAAATCTTTCAATCTTCTTATTCTTACTGCCGTGTATATGGGAGTAGTGCAAGAACACTGCAGGACTGTATATATTACATACGGTTGAAAGAGGAGACAGTGAAAAAGTAACAGACCAGCTGCATGAGGTGATTGGTGGGGTAATTTCCAGAGACAATAAGCCAGTGTATATATTTATTGCCCATTGACATTGTGTAATGCTGCTCCTGGTTTTATGGGCACTGTTGTCAAATGTTTCCATAACCTTGGGACTTCATTCAGAGCATCGAGACTGATGCGCAGGAACAGGAGGAAGTAATTCTGTCCCCATGTGCCTGTTACAAAGGGATGGGGAAGGCCATTCAGTCTCTCAAGTCTCTTCCAGAGGGACAGGAGGAGGTCATTCTGCTTATTGAGCCTGTTATGCAGTAACTATTATTTGTAAAATACTTATGGAGAAGAATAGTCCTGATATAAATTTTAAAGTTGCAAGTTGAGTCAGGCCAACTTTGAACGTTGTATGCTGGCACTTTGAAAAACTGCTTTGGAGAAGCTATTGGCAGGAAAGTGGGAGGCCTTCAAAAATGCGTTGCAGAGTCTAGAGACAGCATGTTCCTGTTTATGAGCAGGCGAAGGCTGGTAGGTGTAGAGAATGCTGAATGGCGAGCGGAATTGAGGCTCTGTTCAAGAAAAAGGTGGAAGAATATGATAGATATAGACAGTAGTGATCGAGTGAGTCCATCGTGGAGTACCAGGGTTGTAAACTAATACTCAAGAGGGAAGCCAGGAGGGCAAAATGGGGACATAAAATATCTTTCGAAAATAGGATAAGGGACAATCCAAAGAAATTGTTCAAATACATTAAGGTTAAAAGAGTAACTATGGAGAGAACAGGAACCCTTAATGATCAACAAAGTGACCAATGTGTGGAACTGCTGGAGATCGGTGAGATACTAAATAAATATTTTGCATCAGTATTTACTGTGGTGTAGGATATGGAAGATAGAGAACTTGAGGAAATTAGTGGTGATATCTTTAAAATTGTCCATATTACAGAAGATAAGGAGCTGGATATTTTAAAATGCATTAAGGTGGATAACTCCCTCTGACCTGTTAAGTGACTCTTGGTTAGGCACATGGATTTTAGTACAATGAAGGGCATGAAGGTTAGTCTGACCGGATAAACTGCCGGCACAATATTAACAGCTCAAGGGCCTGTACTGTGCTGCACTGTTCTATGATCCATTAACTAATCAGATGTACCCCAGATCTGTTGGGAAGCTGGGGAAGTAATTGTTCGGTCTCTGGCTGAGATACTTGTATCATGGTCAGTCACAGGGAAGTTTGTGGCATTGTTTAAGAAGAGTTGGTAAGGAAAATGTCCAGGTTAGTTTCAAT
>NW_025196053.1:0-4635 GCF_004010195.1 Chiloscyllium plagiosum
CACACACGCACACACACACAGACACACACACACAGACACACACACGCGTATGCACACACACACATGCATGATTGGACTGGTCTGCCACTAGGCTTTAATCAAAACATGGCAGGTCAGGCAGCATCCAAGGAGCAGGAGAATCGACGTTTTGGGCATAAGCCCTTCTTCAGGAATGAGGAAAGTGTGCCAAGCAGGCTAAGATAAAAGGTAGGGAGGAGGGACTTGGGGGAGGGGCCCTCCTCCCTACCTTTTATCTTAGCCTGCTTGGCACACTTTCCTCATTCCTGAAGAAGGGCTCATGCCCAAAACGTCAATTCTCCTGCTCCTTAGATGCTGCCTGACCTGCTGCGCTTTTCAGCAACACATTTTCAGCTCTGATCTCCAACATCTGCAGTCCCCACTTTCTCCTTTAATAAAACATACTTTATTCTTTCAAGACTATTAAAATAAAAGTCATAACTTCCTTGAAATATCCAACAAGACAATGTATTATTTAATCATTAATCATCAGGTGTTCCAATGTAGGCAGCATCACAGAACCACACCATTTGCGAAAGCCTCACTGCTTAAGATTTCACTCAAGTTTTTAGCTCGGCAGAACTTCTCAACATGGAAGACGGAAGTAGAAACCTTCCTGGGTCTGTGTGAGCCCTGACCCACCCACTGCTGCTTCTTCTGTCTCATTGAAAAAAAACATGGAGGAAGAGCCCTTACCCAAGCCCTAACCCTGACCTTCCACATTCTACCAGCACTGTGACAACACACCTTTGCAAGACTAACTGCACCGAAAACATCTCTCGTAAAAGCACAGTACCATCACGCCTTCCCGCTAAAACATAAACTATCATTTTCAAAGCCGTATATGCACTGTATTTACTTGAAACGTGCAAATATTAAAAATACAGTTCATTTCAGACTGTTCTTTCTGTCACTAAAAGCTTCGTTCATCCAAGCCATAACAAAGCATTGCCAATTACATTGTCTCATCCTGCCACATGTATACTTTTCAAATTGAATAGCTGTAACAATTACCTCCATCTAAATAGTCTGGTAGTTTTCTCCTTAAACTTTCCCAAAAACGTTAAGGGACTGTGACCAGTAAACATAATCATCTCAGAAACATTACCATATAAATGTTGCAATGCTAAAACCAAACACCAAGATCTGTTTCTCACTGGCAGAATATTTATTTTGATAAACATTTAGCTTTCTGGAAAACTATCCAGTTGGTCTCTCTATTGTCTTCATGCAAGTGTACAGCATGGACACGCACATCACTCACAATAGCCAGCTCACACGGCTTTCCGTGGCTGAGTGTGGCTAACACTGGGGCAGTGGTCAGCACAGCTTTCAGGCGGGGAACTGCCTTCTGACATTCCTCAGTCCGCTGAAACTTTCTTCATTTCTTCAACAGGCCAGTCAGTGGAGCAACCGCTCGCCTTAAATCTGGTGCAAGTTTCCGATAAAAGCTGCTCAGGCTCAGAAATCATAGCAATTCACTCTGTGTCGATGGCACAGGGAACTCCCCAACGGTGGCCCAGCGGTTAGCACTGCTGCCTCACAGCACCAGGGTCCCAGGTTCGATTCCAGCCTCGGGCGTCTGTCTGTGTGGAGTTTGCACATTCTCCCTGTGTCCGTGTGGGTTTGCTCCGGTTTCCTCCCACAGTGCAGGTCAGGTGAATTGGCCATGCTAAATTACCCATAGTGCTAGCTGCATTAATTAGAGGGAAATGGGTCTGGGTGGGTTACTCTTCGGAGGGTCGGTGTGGACTGGTTGGGCCGAAGGGCCTGTTTCCACACTGTAGGGAATCTAACTGGGACCATCTGTCCCAGATGGCTCTCACTGTCCACCCTATCTAACCCTCTGATTATCTTATACGTCTCAATTAAGTCACCTCTCAACCTTCTCTCTCACGAAAACAGCCTCAGTTCTCTCAGCCTTTCCTTGTAAGACCTTCCCTCCATTCCACGCAACATCCTAGTAAATCTCCTCTGAACCCCTTCCAAAGCTTCCACATCCTTCCTATAATGCGATGACCAGAACTGCACGCAATATTCCAAGTGCGGCCGCACCAGAGTTTTGTACAGCTGCAACATGACCTCATAGCTCCGAAACTCAATCCCTCTATCAATAAAAGCTAACACACTGTATGCCTTCTTAACAACCCTATCCACCTGGATGGCAACTTTCAGGGATCTATGCACCTGGGCACTGAGATCTCTCTGCTCATCCATACTACCAAGAATCTTACCATTAGCCACACAACCTTTATTCCTGTTGCTCCTTCCAAAGTGAATCACCTCACACTTTCTCACATTAAACTCCATTTGCCACTTCTCAGCCCAGCTCTGCAGCTTATCTGTGTTCCCCTATAACCTGCAACATCCTTTAGCACCATCCACAATTCCACCGACCTTAGTGTCATCTGCAAACTTACTAACCCACCCTTCTATGCCCTCATCTCGGTCATTTATAAAAATGACGAACATCACTGGCCCCAAAACAGATCTTTGTGGTACCCCCCACTAGTAACTGAACTCCAGGATGAACATTTCCCATCAATCACTACCCCCTGTCTTCTTTCAGCTCGCCAATTTCTGATCCAAACCGCGAAATCACCCTCAATCCCATGCCTCCGTATTTTGTGCAACAGCCTTCCATGGAGAACCTTACCAAACACCTTACTGAAATCCATATACACCACATCAACTGCTTTATCCTCATCCACCTGTTTGGTCACCTCAGAGAACTCAATAAGGTTTGAGGGGCACGACCTACCCTTCACAAAACCGTGTTGACTATCCCTAATCGGACATCTCCTGGCTTTGGTACCATCGGTATGGGTGAGCTCCATTCATAGAGTCAAACAGTACAGAAACAGACCCTGTGGTCCAACCAGTCTATGCCGACCATAGGTGGGAGACAGTGAGGACTGCAGATGCTGGAGAGTCAAAGTCAAGAGTGTGGTGCTGGAAAAGCACGGCAGGTCAGTCAGCATCCGAGGAGCAGGAGAATCGATGCTTCAGGTGTTAGTCCTTCATCAGGAATCCCAAACTAACCCAGTCCCACCTGTCCGCACTTGGCACTCCAAACATCTCTTGTCCATTTACTTATCGAAATGTATTTTAAATGTTATAACCTGCACCCGCATCCACTACCTCCTCTGGAAGTTCATTCCACACATGAACCACTCTGTGTGGGAACAAATTGCCCCCATGTCTTTTTTAAATCCTTCTCCTCTCACTTTAAAAATATGGCCCCTGCTCTTGAAATCCCCGAGGGAACGGACATCTGCCATTCACCTTATGCAAACTCTGATTATTTTATAAACCTCTAGCTGGTCACCACTCAACCTCCTACCCTTCAGTGCAAAACGTTCCATAGTCTCCTTACAACATAAACCCCCCACCATTCCCACCAACATCCTGGTCAATCGCTTCTGAGCCCTCTACAGGTTAATAATATACTTTCGAGAACAGGGCAACCAGTAGAGTCCTCATCAGTGTCCTGTACAACCTCATCCCACCTCCTGTACTCATAGGTCTGAGCAATGAGGGCAAGTGTGCTAACTGTCCTCATAACCACCCTATCGATCTGTGATGCAAACTTCAAAGAATTATGTTCCTGAACCTCTAGGCCTCTCTGTTCTACAACACTACCCAAGGCCCTACTTTTAAATGTATAAGTCTTTTTTTTTACCAAAATGTAATACCTAACATTTATCGAAATTAAACTCCATTTTCACTCCTCAGTCCATTGTTCCAATTGATCAAGATCACTTTGTGATCACAGAAAACTTTCTCCACTGTCCATTATACCATCAATCTTGGTGTCATCCACAAATTTACTAGACACGCTTTTGATATTTTCATCTAAATGATGGGCGGCACGGTGGCACAGTGGTTAGCACTGCTGCCTCACAGCGCCAGAGACCCGGGTTCAATTCCCACCTCAGGCGACTGTCTGTGTGGAGTTTGCACATTCTCCCCGTGTCTGCGTGGGTTTCCTCCGGGTGCTCCGGTTTCCTCCCACAGTCCAAAAATGTGCAGGGTCAGGTGAATTGGCCATGCTAAATTGCCCGTAGTGTTAGGTGATGGGGTAAATGTAGGGGAATGCACTTCGGCGGGTCGGTGTGGATTTGTTGGGCCGAAGGGCCTGTTTCCATACTGTAAGTAATCTAATCTAAATAATTTATGTCAATGACAAACATGACCCAGCCCCAATCCCTGTGGAACATCGCTGTGTCACTGGCCTCCAGTCTGAAAGACAACCCACCACCATCACTGTCCATCTATTCAGTCAATTTTGTATCCAGTTGGAAAGCTCATCCTGAATCCCATGCGACCTAACTTTACTAATTAGTCAACCGTGTGGAACCTTGCCCAAGGCTTTACTGAAGTCCAAGTAAACACTATTCACCACTTTGCCCTCGCTGCAGCTCCCTCTGATTGCGTTGTCTCTGAGCATTCTTTCAATCCCTTTCTAAACCTGTACCAATATTATAGGATCCGGTCCTCTAAGCCTCGAAGAATGTTGCTTTAGTTGGAATAGCATTTCCTGTATCTGCATCATGCAGAATCACGATCATACTTCTGAGCTTATTCCCACTTATCTCTCCATGTGACTTTAATACC
>NW_025196054.1:0-2991 GCF_004010195.1 Chiloscyllium plagiosum
GTAGAGGGAGTGTGAGGCATCAATGAGAAGGTGGTGGCCCTTTCCCTGGCAGAGTGGATAAGGTCACTGATCTTCTCTCATTATTCTGTGCATTCCTTCAGATGGTTGGGGCTACACTGGCCTGAATGGTAACCCAGGTTGGCATGGTTCCCGTAGAATGGCATCCTCTGCTGGCCTGGGTGAAAAGGATGCCCTGCCTCTGCATCAACCCATCCCCATCAGTGGCATCTCCATGTCGCTGCCCACAAGGAGAGGCACAGAATTTCCAGTGTCTAAGACGACTCGGGCCAGTGTCAGGAAGCATGTAGGGCAGCTCCAGACTGACAACCCTTTGTCTGGGTGCACAGTATCTTTATAAAGGTGGTGCTGCACCATGGGTCTTGGTCAGTTCTGGATATCCAGGAAGGGATGAGTTGTTTTGGTATGATGGTGCCAGAATGTGACAGAGGGGTAACAAAGGGTGGCGTAGGGGTGTTTTTTCTTTCTCTCTCGAGCACACATTATTTCACAAAACCTGCCTCAATTAGTACCTACCCCATCCTTTGGTGACACTGCTGAATGGCAGAGTGAGTAATGTGTCACAATTGCAGTATTTAGGGATTGACGGGATACTGACACAGATTTGGATCAAACCTGTTTGTGGTACGTGTTTGAAGTTCAATCGGTTTCAGAACCGAGTTTATGAGTTGGAGGCTGCACAGAAGGCTCTACGACACATCGTGGAGTTGGAGGCGGGAAAGGTGGTGGTCCCTGGTGTCAGTCACAGCTCATGGGATTGGATCTTCTGATTTGGTCAGTGTTCAATGAAAGAGAGTGTGACTGTGAATTAGACAGGTGGGGAGAGCAGGGGACAGCACTAAAAGAGTTTGCAACCTTCCATCAGATTGCTGCTTGTCTGGATGTGGGGAGACAGAGGAAGAGGGCACTGAACATGCACCCTGTTGCAGGAAGTCACTGATGAGGAGGAATAATAAAAAGTGTGTGGCTGTAAGCGAAGGTATAGTGAGCGGGATTGACATTGCTTTTTGCAGCAAACTGCATGTGTCCAAACAGCTGTGTTAGCTGCTGGGTGCCAGGGTTTCTGGGTAATTGCATGAGTCCAAATGGCTGTGTAAACTGCTGGGTGCCTGGGTTTCTGGGCAACTGCTCAGGGCTGGAATGGAACCTGGAGTTAGAAAGAAGGATCCAGTTGTTATGGTCCATGCAGATCATAATGACAAAGGCTGGACAAATAGAGCATATCTGTTCGATAAAGCTGGGCCTTTGTCTCTTGACTAACTGTGCTCATCCTCTTGATAACTGTCACAAACAGTTTGGAGTAAGATATCCTTACTGCATATAACAACCCCTCTGCTAATATACATTTAACCTCTCCAACCATGCAGGTAAAAGTCCCTGTGAACTCCAGGATACTGGGCCCTGCCCAACTGAGTCACAACTAAACCCTTTTGAATGGTCTCTGACCCATCTGTGTTTAAGCGTCCCCAGGAACAGTAGCGTTCCATCCTGCACCATGTCTCAGATCACAATGTTCTCTCACGTGGGCCATCTTTATTACAAATTTGGTTCATTAACTGAAGTGTTTGAACTCACATCAATGGTTGTTATCCCCAGCCACTGATTGACATGTCCATGTTCCGATGCTCAGTGATTAGCACTTCTGCCCCACAGCAGCAGGGACCCGAGTTTGATTCATCCTCAGGTGTGGAGTTTGTGTGGAGTTTGCACATTCTCCTTGTGCCTGCTTGAGTTTCCTCCCACAGTCCAACGATGTGCAGGTTGGATGGATTGGCCATGATAAATTTCCCATAGTGTTTTGGGATATGCAGACGAGTTGGATTGGCCATGATAAATTACCCATAGTGTTCAGGGAGGTGCAGGTTAGGTGGATTGATCAATGTAAATTACCCATAGTGCACAGGGATGTGCAGGTTGGTGGACTAGCCATGGGAAATATTGGATGGGGGATGGGTCAGGGTGCGATTCTCTTCAGAATGTTCATGCAGACTGGTTGGCCTGAATGGCCTGTTTCCACTCTGATAGGATTCTATGATCATGCATACTCATGAACTATACGTTCTATTTGTACCCTTGTCAGATCGGCTCAGTAGATAGTGCATACTAAGACTTGGAGAGAGGCCAAACGACAGAACGCTGTGACCTAAAGCTGAAGGAGTGTCAATTGAGTCAATCTGTCCACTGGATTCACTGTCACACAGAAGGGAAAGGGATTAAGAGGAGATTCTGGCCCTTTGCACTATTATAAGGAAAGCAAAAGCTTCGCATCCTGCTTCAGCAACGTCTCCCGACTCATTATCTCAGCCTGATCCTGTGAAATTCTTTGGAGAAGATGAAGAAGGAAATGCTGTTGGTTATTGGTGTCCTAGGAGAAAGTGAGGTCTGCAGATGCTGGAGTACCAGAGTTGAAAAATGTGGTGCTGGAAAAACACAGCAGGCCGGGCAGCATCCGAGGAGCAGGAGAATTGACGTTTCGGGCATAAGCCCTTCTTCAGGAATGAGGCTGGTGTGCCAAGCGGGCTGAGATAAAAGGTAGGGGGGAGGGAATTTGGGGGACGGGAGCTGTGAATATGCTAGGTGGAAGGAGGTGAGGTTGAGGGTGATAGACCGGAGAGGGGATGGGCGGAGAGGTCGGGAAGAAGATTGCAGGTCATGAGGGCAGTGCTGAATCCGAGGGTTGGGACTGAGATAAAGTGGGGGGAGGAGGAATGAGGAAGCTGGAGAAAATACATTCATCCCGTGTAGTTAGAGGGTTCCTAGGTGGAAGATGAGGTACTCTTCCTCCAGGCGTCGTGTGGCCAGGGTCTAGCGATGGAGGAGGCCAAGGACCTGCATGTCATTGGTGGAGTGGGCGGGGGAGTTAAAGCGTTCAGCCACGGGACGGTTGGGTTGGTTGGTGCGGGTGTCCCACAGGTGTTCCCTGAAATGTTCCGCAAGTAGGCGGCCTGTCTCCCCAATGTAGAGGAGACCACA
>NW_025196054.1:4281-4635 GCF_004010195.1 Chiloscyllium plagiosum
GGTTTCCGGGGACATTTCACAAGTACATTCCTGTGTTGTCTCACCCGGCTGTTTGCAGACAATTTTTAGATTAACTCTGTTTAATGCCCGACTGAAGCTGATTCTGATAAAGACTAAATAATGCGATTAGGACCAACCCCAAGTATATTTGTTTATTGGTAGCTCAGCCCGGAGAGGGAATGGATTTGAGCTGATTCGAATTGATCAGTACGAAAAGGCAAATTCCTTGCTCGTGCGAAGTTGGAATACTGTGTTGCACTCAGTGCATTGACACAGTTTGCACACAGCGCTAATGTATTAGACAGTGGGAGAATTCCTCCTGCAGAATGCTCACTTGTCCTGACCGTGAAGAGT
>NW_025196055.1:0-4635 GCF_004010195.1 Chiloscyllium plagiosum
GTGGGCTGAATTGCCCCCTTCTCTGCTGTATTAATTCTGAATTTCTCTGACCGACAAAAAAACACTTTAGGTGCCTGGAGAGTCAAGCTTGTCCAGTGAAGGATACAGTGGACCATTAACCATTACCTGTTCCTGTTTTCTTACATGTAGCGGCCTCGAAATATCTGTTGAAACAAACAGACGCGTCACATTAAAATCAGGACACTTCAGACTGCCAGGCCCATTGTTTTCAGTACCCTCTGCCTGTTTGTTGTTGGTCATAGCTGTACTGGTATTACTCTCTAACTCCTCCTCAGTCACTGTATCTGTGGACATACTGCTGTTTTTCCCCACACCCCTCCCCCCGCTTCCCCTCCCCCAAAGCCACCATACACTAGTTTAAACCCTCCTAAGGGACAACCCAAAAACCTGCCTGCAAAGAGATTGCTGCCAGTTCAGGTCCATCCCGTCCTTCTTGTCTATATCCTACCGACTCGGGAATACCAATGATCCACATATCAGAAGTGCTGCCTCGACTACCAGCTGCTGGGCCGTGCATTTAACTGCACTACCGTCCTATTCCTAATCTTAGTTGCACGTTACATATTCTAGTGTCTCTAAAATTCAAATATCCTTGTAACACAACTCCAGCAAGGTCTTTTCTTTAAAGTGGATAGACTTGATACTAAAAATTTAAGTGTGATCTCAGGAAAGTGGAGTCCACTGAATCAGTCCAATGAACACAGGATCTGTTATCGATCACCGCCACCAAACTTGTTTGTCAAAGTATACATGTGGACCAAATATTTGCAGCTGGACGAGGATAAAGGGAAGACGAGAAAATGTCAGAACAGACGGATATCATTCAGTCTGTTAACTCTGCTATGATACTCAGTTTGATTTTAGTTATTCTGTTCCTTTCAATGGCAGGATGTTTACCCAGCATTCCCAGCGGGTCAGGAAGTGCCCAGTGTCGTTGTGTGCACAGTCCGAAGAAGGGAGGATCCAGTGCCAGGCAATGGGGTTTGGGGAGTCCCAGGTATGGCAAAAGGAAAGGCTGCATGTGGTGACGATGAACTGACGGACTGAAAGTGATGAAATGGGCATCAAGGGACACGCAATCAGACAAGTGGACGGGCAAAATTCCTAAACATTCAGCGAACCCGAGGATCACGGCTGCTTTTACAAAAATCTGCCACACTTGCTGCATTGTTCCATCAAACAAAAGCAAAGATACTGTAGATAGTAGAAATCCGAAGCAAGCACAGAGACATGCTGTGGAAAGAGAAAAGCGTTCATGCTCACAATACAGACAAGGGAAGAATGTACAAACTCCACACAGGCAGGGTCCAGAGATTGGAATTGAACCCGAGTCCCGATCACTGTGAGGCAGCTGTGCTGTGTCACCGTGCTGCCCAATGATGGATAATTGGGGTTAGTATAGTTAGACGCATAGACAATGTTCTCTGTGACCAGGATTGAGAGTTCTTGGGTTTGGGATATTTCATCTGGGATGCAGAACAACTTGGGGTGGGAGGGGTATGATCCAGTGGTCAGATTCTGTGTAGGTACCAACGCCTGGACAAACAAATGGCAGTGAGAATAGGAACGGTTATTACAGGACTGAACTGTTATATCTCAATGCATACAGTATAAGGAATAAGGTAAATGCGCTTGTGACTCATACACAAAGTGGCAGGTACGATATGGTGGGCATGAAAGTGACATCACTGCAAGAGGATCCGGATTTGGAGCTGAATATTCAAGGATATTCATCCTTTCGAAAAGATAGGCAGGTGAACAGTGAGATCGAGTTGACTCATTAGTAAGAAATGGAATTAAATCAATAGAAGAAATGAAATAATGTCAGATGGTGTAGAATCTGTGTCGGTAAAATTGAGGAATCAAAATGGTGAAAGAAAATACAGTTGGAGTTATATACAGGCCTCCAAACAGCAGTCAGGAGCTGGGGTGCAATATACACCAGGAGATAGACAGATCTGCAGGAAAGGCAAAGTTACAGTGGTCATGTGGGATTTCATTGTGCAGGTGGACTGGGAATTCAGGTTGATAGTGTTTTGCAGGAAAAGGAATTTGTGGAATGTCTATGAGATGGCTTTTTGGAGCAGCTTGTCCAATTAGACAATGGAGCTGAAGGTGAAGGAAATCATGGGACACAGTGATCATAAGATGATTGAATTTACTTTTCAATTTCAGATGGAGAAGTTAGAATCAGAAATAACGGTATGACAGCTGAATAAAGGCAACTACAGAGGCATGAGAGAGAAGCTGGATACAATTGACTGGGAGATGGGCCCAGCAGGAAAGACAGTGGAACAGCAATGGCAGGAGGTTTTTGGAGCAATTCAGGATACAGCAGAGATTTATCCTGAGGTAAAAGAGCCATGGAACATGGAGATTGAAGTAATCATGACTGACGAGGGAAGTCAGCTCTAGCATCAAAGCAAAAGAGAAAGCACCTAATGTGGCGAGGGGCAGTGGGAAACCAGAGGATTGGGAAACTTACAAAGACAAAACAATCGGCAAACAAAATAAAATAAGGATGGAAATTATTAAATATGGAGGTAAGTTAGCCAGTAATATAAAGGA
The DNA here is from genome assembly GCF_004010195.1 of Chiloscyllium plagiosum. Taxonomy (NCBI): domain Eukaryota; kingdom Metazoa; phylum Chordata; class Chondrichthyes; order Orectolobiformes; family Hemiscylliidae; genus Chiloscyllium; species Chiloscyllium plagiosum. Next base: position 2,590 of record NW_025196055.1, read on the forward strand.
AGACTGTAAGAGTTTCTTTCAATAAATAAAGTAAAAAAGAGAGGCAAAAGTGGGCATTGGCCTGCTGGAAAATAATACAGGAGAGACAGTAGTGGTGAACAAGAAAAAGGCCAAGGAACTGAACAATTACTTTGCATTAGTTTCACATTGGAAGACACGATTAATACCTTAACATTCAAGATAGTCAGGGGCCAGAGCTGAGTCTGATGGCCACCGCCATGGAGAGCATTCTGAAAAAAAGCTGAATGGCCTGCAGGTCGTTAAATAACCTGGACTAGATGGACTACATCCCAGTGATATAAGGAAGATAGCTGAACAGGGAGTGGGGGCAATACTGGTGAACTTTCAGGAATCACTAGAGTAAGGAAAGTTCCAAGACCACTGGAAACCCACTAACATCACACCCCATTTTATGAAAGGAGTAAGGAAAAAGGCAAAAAAAAAAAAACAATCCACAATGAATAGTTTAACCTCGATCTTGGGTAAGATCCTGGAATCCATTGTGAAGGATGAGATTTTTGAACACATGAAAGTGTTTGGTAAAATACGACAATATCCCACCCTCCCTCCTAACTCCTCCATCCGTCCCTCCTCCTCTAACCTACAAAAAAGGTAGGTTACTTAGAGTTCTTGTTTTGGAGACTAAGTGTAGAGTTATGGCTGCGCAGGCAGTGGAATGTTTCTCCTGCAGGATGTTTGAGGTAGGAGTGACCACCAATGATCCTGCCGACTTCATCTGCAGGAAGTGCAGCCAGCTCCAGCTCCTAACAGACCGCGTTAGGGCTCCGGAGCTGGAGTTGGATGAACTGAGAATTATTCGAGAGGCTGAGAGGGTGATAGATAGAAGCTACAGGGACATCGTTACGCCAGAGAACAGAGGTAGCTCGGTGAGAGTTAGAGGTGGGAAGGGGCGGAAGCAGGCAGTACAGGGATCCCCTGTGGTCGTTCCCCTCAACAATAAGTATACCGCTTTGGATACTGTTGGGGGGGACGGCCTAGCAGGGGTAAGCTGCAGTGACCAGATCTCTGGCACGAGGTCCGGCACTGAGGCTCAGAAGGGAAAGCGGGAGAGGAGGAGAGCGCTAGTTATAGGAGACTCTATAGCTAGAGGGACAGATAGGCGGTTCTGTGGGCATGGGCGAGACTCTTGGTTGGTTTGTTGCCTCCAGGATGCCAGGGTCCGAGACGTCTCGGACAGTGTCTTCAGAATCCTTAAGGGGGAGGGTGTGCAGCCAGAAGTCGTGGTGCACATTGGCACCAATGACATAGGAAGGAAGAGAGGTGTGGAGGTCATTCAGGAGCTCAGGGAGTTAGGCTGGAAGCTAAAAGCTAGGACGGACAGAGTCGTCATCTCTGGGTTGTTACCGGTGCCACGTGACAGTGAGGCAAGGAATAGGGAGAGAGTGCAGTTGAACACGTGGCTGCAAGGATGGTGTAGGAGGGAGGGCTTCAGGTATTTGGACAATTGGACTGCATTCTGGGGAAGGTGGAACCTGTACAAGCACGAAGGGTTGCACCTGAACCAGAAGGGCACCAATATCCTGGGAGGTAGGTTTGCTAGCACTCTTCGGGGGAGGGTTTAAACTAAGTTGGCAGGGGGGTGGGGTCCGGACTTGTAGTCCAGCAAGTAGAGTAGCTGTTTCTCAGGATGTCCAAGAATGTAGGGAGGCTGTGGAGAAGGTAGCACTGACAGGGAATACTTGGGGACACAGAGATGGGTTCAAGTGTGTATACTTCAATGCAAGGGGTATCAGGAATAAGGTGGATGAACGTAAGGCGTGGATTGGTACTTGGGACTACGATGTTGTGGCCATCACGGAATCGTGGATAGAAGGGGGACAGGAATGGCTGTTGGAGGTTCCTAGTTACAGATGTTTCAGTAAGATTAGGGCGGGTGGTAAGAAAGGAGTGGGTGTGGCGTTGCTAATTAGAAATGGTATAATGGTTGCAGAAAGGCAGTTCGAGGAGGATCTGCCTTTGGAGGTAGTATGGGCTGCAGTCAGAAATAGGAATGGAGCAGTCACATTGTTGGGTGTTTACTATAGG
>NW_025196056.1:0-4636 GCF_004010195.1 Chiloscyllium plagiosum
CCACTATACATGAAGTCTCAGGGATGATGCTAGAGAACTGGAAGGCAACGTATGAGACAAATGCAGAAGACAACAATTAGTAGCCAAGAACAAAAGGGGGGAATTGTAAGGTATAGGGTTAAAATTGTGCAGAATAAGGGAACAGGGGTTGCTTCTGTAAAAGCTAACATTATAAAATTAGGCTGCGCATGCCAAGACTAAACAGTGACAAGCGAAAACAGGTCGAATTATCTCTGACTAATAGGGCAGAGCGACCATGTAGCAGGATGTACCAGTAACAGGAGAATAGTGAGTCAGTCGCAGGAGGGATGTGGCCAACGGATGGAATTTAGTTTGGCAGGATGATCACACGGAGACAGCAAACTATGCCAGGATAGTCACATATAAGGAATGAGATAAATAAGAGTAAGGGGCGACAGGCTTAGGGTAATGGGAGAAGTAAACAGAGGTGGAGAGAAGCTGGACAAAGGTGGAGTGAAGCTAGAGCTTGTGATAGGCTACGCGCTACAGCAAAAGTAACCAATGGGGTGAAAGGGGAGGACCGAGAGATGCAGCTGAACAGCAGAAATTAGAATGTAACCCTCAGATCGGGGTGTTTATTCGTGAGGCACCCGTTCTTGCAAGTACATATCAATAAAGTTCGCTGCTTCAGAATTTGACTCGGACTGACATTTATTAATATGTGAGTTTTGTTTCTCACATTATGTTGTTTAAATATCACCTTCCCAGGATGGTTAATGAACACGTTGCTTTTAATTCCGCTATGCCAGTTAATCCTTGTCCCTTGCAACTCAGGAAGCAGTTTATTCCTGAAAGAGTTACTGCTGATACTTTCAATCCATGAAAAGTTATTAAAGTTCTGAAGTTTATGCAAACACAAGTGGGGCTTTAGGGAATAGGAAACACAAAGTGAGAAACAGAAGGAAAAGCTGGAGAAAGTCAGGCTGAGATGTGCTGAAAGGACCTGGTGAGCACTGCTGCTGCAGAAACACTGACAGAGCAGGTCAACAAAAGCTGTCCGAGTTGCTTCTAACTCGAATTCCGAGAGCTCGATGTCACTGATCAAGTTTTAAAAGATTCTCCTGTAAAAGAAATGAAATACAAGGAATGTGGAAAGATTTGATTTTCTGGAAAAAAAGTCACATCACCAGAGTAAAGATGGGTTCTGAACAGAAAGAAACTTGTAGGTAGCTATCCAACGAGAATAAAAGGTATGGGAATGAGTTCCCGTAATAACTTGACAAGTAATGATGGCACTTTCTTCTGTGAGCACAAGCGGAGAGCCGGAGTACATATGGATCACTCAACAAATCTTCCAACTGACATCTGTGCGTATACTGTACCTTCCTTTTTTGGAATGGAAGGAACCATTTTCCATCTCTCTGCATTGAATGTTATTGACCAGACTTACAAGGCCACCTGTGCTGGTTCCACTCCTTTCCCACAGTGAATTATAATGAGGGCAGCAGGACACACGACATGGTTTGGGACATAGCTACAGGACCATTGACGGGCTGGAGATGTGAAATTAAATACAATGTTGCCAGATTCCCTTATGGCTGAAGATATTATTATTTACTGATCTGAAGAACTGAAGTAAATGGACAAACAAACATTTTTTTCAACTGCTGTCTGAACTTGGTCTGGGTGACAGCATAAATAAAAGTGTTTGTGCAGCAGCTCAGGAGCTGCAACATGGAACCCAATATGTCAACAAATCTGTGTAGATAAATCATCACATTTCCAAAATACAGCATTCTCCGCCATATGGAATACACCATAAATATTGACCATAAAAGGATGAAGTTTGCAGAGAGTGCAAACATTAAAATAATAGATTTCCTTCGACTGGCCAACTCTGGATCTTTGGGGCATTCCCCACTGCCCTTAACCCGGAGTCGTCTCCGTGCTCTGCTGCTCCTGAGAATGTGTCTGACAGTGAAAATATTTAGTGGATGCTGCCTGACCTGCTGCGCTTTTCCAGCAACACATTTTCAGTTTTGTTTCTCACATTATGTTGTTTCAATATCTCCTTCCCAGGATGGTTAAGGAACACGTTGCTTTTAATTCCTCTATGCCAGTTAACCCTTGTCCCTTTCACCTCAGGAATCAGTTTATTCCTGAAAGAGTTATTGCTGATACTTTCAATGCATGAAAAGCTATTAAAGGTCTAAAGTATATGCAAACACAAGAGAGAGTCAAGTGGGGCTTTAGGGAATAGGAAACACAAAGTGAGAAACAGAAGGGAAAGCTGGAGAAAGTCAGGCTGAGGTGTGCTGAAAGGACCTGGTGAGCACTGCTGCTGTAGAAACACTGACAGAGCAAGTCAGCAATATCTGTCCCAGTTGCTTCTAACTCGAATTCCGAGAGCTCGATGTCACTGACCAAGTTTTAAAAGATTCTGGTGTAACAAAAATGAAATACAAGGAATGTGGAAATATTTGATTTTCTAGAAAAAAAGTCACATCACCAGAGTAAAGATGGGTTCTGAACAGAAAGAAACTTGTAGGTAGCTGTCCAACGAGACTAAAAGGTATGGGAATAAGTTCCCGTAATAACTTGACAAGTAATTATGGCACTTTCCTCTGTGAACACAAGGGGGGGAGCCTTAGTACATATGGATCACCCAACAAATCTTTCAGCTGGCATCTGTGCGTATACTGTACCCTCCTTTTTTGGAAAGGAAGTAACCATTTTCCATCTCTCTGCATTGAATGTTATTGACCAGACTTACAAGGCCACCTGAGCTGGTTCCACTCCTTTCCCACAGTGAATTATAATGAGGGCAGCAGAACACACGACATGGTTTAGGACAGAGCTACAGGACCATTGACGAGCTGGAGATGTGAAATTAAATACATTGTTACCAGATTCCCTTATGGCTGAAGAGATTATTATTTACTGATCTGAAGAACTGACATAAACGGACAAATAAACAATTTTATCAACTGCTGTCTGAACTTGGTCTGGGTGACAGCATAAATAAAAGTGTTTGTGCAGCAGCTCAGGAGCTGCAACATGGAACCCAATATGTCAACAAATCTGTGCAGATAAATCATCACATTTCCAAAATACAGCATTCTCCGCAATATGGAATACACCATAAATACTGACCATAAAAGGATAAAGTTTGCAGAGAGCGCAAACATTAAAATAATAGATTTCCTTCGACTGGCCAACTCTGGATCTTTGGGACATTCCCCACTGCCCTGAACCCGGAGTCGTCTCCGTGCTCTGCTGCTCCTGAGAATGTGTCTGACAGTGAAAATATTTAGCAGCAGGATCAGAATGAATGGGACCCCAGGGGTCACAAGATGGTGAAGGAACTGAATCATTATCCAGAAATGTGATTCCTGATTGTTGTCCCTGAAATGACAAAATGAACTAACACTCGCGAACGCATATCGATCTATGAACATAAAGTACCAGTGAATGTTCTTTATACAACTGAGGGCAGTCACTGTTCCCAGCACCACAGCTGCAGTTCTCTCAGTGCAATATCTACTTTTCAACTTCTGACAGCAAATTGCCACAAATCGATCAAAAGTAAAAGTCACAGTGAACCAGACAGAACAAACAGTGGCTGCATAACTCAGGACGGCATGAATATTACACACACGAATGGAGTACCGCAGCTGATAAAATTCTTCATGAAAAGTCCGTGGAATATGCTGCAGTATCACGTCCAGGATAATAACCAGAAGGTCTGCCACTGCCATGGCCACCAAGTATCGAGAAACACATTTGGAGAGGCCACATCTTCACAACAGCTATCATGTTAACTGTGCAAGGGAAATAAACAGAGACATTAGAATGTGAGCAAAGCCACCGTGTTATTGGGACCTGTACAGAGATTTGCAAATGTGGTATTGTATAAAACTGATTGTATCAGTGACAGTGTATCACATTGTTAATATAGGGACAAGGCTTGCCATTCTTTTGACACTGGACTTCAATAAAATAAATAAGAATTATGAAATGCAATGCATGAACTTGCACAGGTGTCAGTCTCCATTCAATTGTTGCTTTGCTGAGATCAGCAGAGTCATCCAAATGATGCAGTGCCAGGCAGCAAAGCAAGACATTGGGCTCAGACAGAGCAGCAGGGATGCAGTAACAAAGCTGGCATTCATTGAAAGGAAAATCTGGAATGTGTGCTGAGCATCAAGAGAGGCAGCATATCGAGACTGGAAAGGAGATCCATGGGGGCACCAGAATAAGGACAAGAATTAGAGAAGAGCAAGTAGGTTAGTTGTACATGAAAGATACTGAGCAGGTGCATATTCCACACCTTATTTCAGAGCAGAGGGAGAGAATCGTGTCATTCTGAACAGCTCCAAACGCAGCAGGGAAAGGGACAGACACAAACATATATTTTAGGAACTTTATACAAAGTCACTGAATGTGAAGTGAGAGACGGACAGGATGATCAACAGAGAGAGTGAGAGTGAACACAGAGTGAAACATCAATATGAACATCAGTGGAGAGACAGCACAGAGAATGAGTGACCAAGAGTAACATCAGCAGAAAGATTAAGTGCGATGTGAGTCAAGTGAAATGTCAGTGTGGAAAGTGAATGCACAGTGAGACCAAATGAATGTTAGCAGAGAAAGGGAGTGCACAGTGAGAGGCCAA